>NC_057811.1:58432010-58472249 GCF_018294505.1 Triticum aestivum
GAATTGGACTAGGGGGAGGGGGCGACGCCCCCCTTTCCCTCTCCCTCTCCCTCTCCTTGCTTTTCCCCTCCGGTATGAAAGGAAAAGGGGGGTGGGGCCAAATCCTACTAGGAGTGGAGTCCTCGTATGACTCCCCCACCATGGCGCGCCCCTTGTGGCCGGCCTCCTCCTCCCCTCCTTTATATACGGGGGCAGGGGGCACCCCATAGCACATCAATTGTTCTCTTAGCCGTGTGCGGTGCCCCCCTCCACAGTTTACTCCTCTGGTCATAGCGTCGTAGTGCTTAGGCGAAGCCCTGCGCGGATCACATCACCATCACCATCGCCACGCCGTCGTGCTGACGAAACTCTCCCTCGACCCTCTGTTGGATCAAGAGTTCGTGGGACGTCATCGAGCTGAACGTGTGCTGAACTCGGAGGTGCCGTACGTTCGGTACTAGATCGGTCTGATCGCGAAGACGTTCGACTACATCAACGGTGTTAACCTAACGCTTCCGCTTTCAGTCTACGAGTGTACGTGGACACACTCTCCCCCTCTCGTTGCTATGCATCTCCTAGATAGATCTTGCGTGATCGTAGGAATTTTTTTAAAATTGCATGCTACGTTCCCCAACAGTTTTCACCAGATCAGTTCGAAGGAATCCAACTCCCGTGCACGGCCGCCGCCACCAGCAGGCTGAGCACACGCCGCCGCCGGAACCTCCACGATGCCTAGAGGCTGCGAGACTCGCCGCCACCACGCCTGACAGGCAGCCACGGCCAGGCCCGAGCACCACCTAGGTCCAATCTGGGGTCAAGAGCCCTAGGCCGCAGCCGCTGTCTAGGCGGCACCACCAGACGGGGACATGCCCTCCAACCTGCCGCAAAGCGAGCCGCCGCCGGAGCTTTGAAGCGCCGCGCCACCAAGCCCACCGAGAGTGACTAAGCCGCCGCGAGGAAGAAGGGAAGCCGCGCCATGGGAGAAGCCCCGCCGCCGCTGGCACTGCCTGGGCTTTGCCCAGCGGTGGCTCTCGGCGGCGGCGAGGGGGAGGGGAGGGTGGAGGAAGGCCGGAGGCGGGGGCGGCTAGGGTCCCCCGTGTCGCCTTGGAGAGGGACGCGAGGGATGGGGTGAGGATACTCCAGTCCCATTTTGGTTAATGCAGAATGTGGTTTCCAGTAGGACAAATTTAATTTAGATTATTTCAAACCAAGGAGGGGCGCATGTATAGGAAAAAGTTAGCGTAGGAGAAAGGGGAGGAGATGAGAAGAACGTACCAATTATATTGCTTAAAAGTTATATTGCTTGAAAGTAGAGATGTAGAGAGAATTGAGATATGGTATTTTAAGAGCTTCCCTAGCAAGGAGGTATGCATGAGGGAAAATGGATTATTATTATTATTTAGCAAAATGAGGGAAAATGGATGTGCATGTCTATGGGAGCGCGCTCTTGGCATCGCCATGGCCGAAATGCGCCGTGGTGTGGCTCGCAGCGTGGACACGAGCGAAGGGCAACAACCGGCAAATCAAGGAGGGATGTTCCACTAGTCAAGTCAACGAGGAGCTCCTGGGACTCCGCATAGCAGCTTTGTGCCTACAAGGTTGCACTAGTCGTGCTGATATTTTATTTCACAAACTGGAGTAGTAAAGATGGTAGAGGGGAACGGGTTCAAAATTTTGATGGTCGTCTTAGTATGATTTCGGGTTTATATGCAACTAGTAGAGCATCATATATACAACCTACCTAGTCTATTTGATTTATTTACCGCCATCACAAGAGCTCTCTCCTACTTTGCGTACGTATATATAAGCAGTGACTAGTGTGAATTGGGGGATTGCTTAGTTTCTATTGTACTACTTTTTCCGTTGTACGTTATGTGAGCCAACATGCTGTGTTTTGAAATCAGGAAATAAATATTTGTGATCCACCTGCACTCTGCGTGGAGGGATCGGAAGCAATAAATCTACCTTGAAACCAAGTACTATTGTAGTTGGCAGAACCATTGTTTTTTACATAACAATGGGAGAAAGGTGGCCGTCCTTGACGAGATGAGGGTATCAGCATAGCCGAGGGGAGGACGGGGCGTCGATCCGTTGGCTGGGCAGCAGGGGTAGCTGCCAGCCCACCCGAGTTCGAGTCCCAGCTCGGACGCGTGGTCCTTGCGGAGTTTCTCCTATAAAAAAATACCAACGAGGGTTAGTCCTTGAGTTGGTCTCATTTTTTTTAGCATAGCCGAGGGCCCCCCATGTGATGTAAAATGAAGGACCTGGCAGGAAGTGTGTTTTATCCCTAATAACTAGTAATAATGTAAGTGCAATGAACCAGATCTCAACTAGTCACGGAAATTTACATTCATACTTTTGGGCACAATGCAAGCACCCAAATACAATACACACAAACATGTGTCGCAGAAAGCACAAACCCTCCCCCACGTTCTTTTTGCTCTATCGGATCCCATTCCTATTGACATCGAAACCATGTCTTACATTTTTTTCGACCACCACCACCAATAATAGTAACTATGGGCGATACCTCCTCCTCGTGCTAACCCAGGATGTTTATCTTTGTTTTTCTAAATAACTGATCTCTATTACCATTTTTATTCTTCAATTTCATTACGAACTGTACAACAGAAGACTCATGAAGTAACATGTACAAATCATGGCGTCCAAACATTTCAGAGAGGATATTATAAACAATATAAAATTCACAGTGTAGACAAAAGTAAGCCTGCATGTATAGTACAAAAACATACAAATCATAATTTACTTCTAATGAGTTTATGAATAACTATTATTCCACAATGTGTTGCGTTTGAGTATAAAAAATACATAATTGCTCATATTAAATTAATATACATCAACCTTTCTCAAGCGAACTGATTCAAATTGCTAAGATCGTCACACGTGAAGCAAAGTGGAGATTTTTTTTCTTTCTATTATATATCTCATCCCGTGCATGTGATGACCACACCGGTGCTGCCGAGTGAAGAAACAATGATTCAATGTCTAGTTAGGCATAGATGGATCACTTAACTATCATATGTATGCAAACTCATAGATATATCCGAAAAGGCTCCAAGATGAACACACATAGTATATTTTTCTTGTTAAATAATCATAAGGGAGAAGGAAGGAATGACAGAGTGGTGTAGAGAAAACAGTACCGCCCGGCTTTGAATTAATGAATCCCTTACATTCATCAATACAACACAACACCACACCACATATAAAAAGAAAGAAAGAAAAACGACATGATACAATGGTGCCGAGGAACAACCACACACCCCAGAAAACAACAAGCCAATATCGTTTGTTAGAGCGGCACCGCTTGTGGTCTCCTGGGTTATCGTTCGCGATCAAACAACCGGAACTAAGAACAAAGCCAATTGGAGAAGGGGACAAGCCAGCATGGGAGGCCATGCCATCACCATCACCTAGATGTCAACAAAGATAACGCCATCCAGCTCCATCACCGAAAGGAACCACCTGCTCCTTGCCTTGGATTGGAAGGGCATCGTACTATGGGACGATGACTACGCTCACCACCCTAGAGCCTGGATGGAAATTGACGCTGAGGTCACATAGTGAGGACTTCGAGCACCAACCTAAACTTGCACACCCAGAGAGGACTACCGTCGAGGCTATGAAGCCATCAAGACGAATAGAAGAAGCTGTCATCCACCCCACACCCCCGACCCCCAATAGGTAGGGACCTTGTTCATGTTCAGGTAGGGACGTTCTGCAAATCCTTGAGCCGATCAAACTTAGAGGTTGTGGATATGAATTAGATTGGCCGATGCTTTCCATGCATGCTATGAGCAATCAGATTTTCTATTGGGAAAAACAAACCCAACTTTTTAGTCCAGGTTTGACAAAAATATTTGAGATTTGAATGTGAATGTGCATGAATTGGAGACTGGATTTTCTACTCCAGTCGTACCGTCGAACTGAATGTGAAGGTGCATGGAGAGACTAAAAGTCTCCTCGAACCTTAAACCCTAACCGTAAACCGTAAACCCTAAAACTTTTGATCTAGTTTGATGTCAACAAATTCAGATTTTTTTTTGTTTTCTATTTTTTTTTTGAATTTACTGTTCATCCGGGTGCACCTACACCTAGGAGCAGCCACACCTTTCTATGTTAATTGTTTCACCTCTACAGTGAGCATAAACAGGATGTCAATGTTTTCTTTTTCAGTTCCCGCAAAAAAAGGTTTCTTATTCAGAATTCGTGCTATATGACAAGTAATTAAGGGTTGCACATTGTTCTGTAATTATGATATATAACTCAGTACATGCAAAAATTGATGCTTTATCAGATCACTGAAGAAAGCTATGGAATTCAACTGCAAAAGTAGGCAACTACATATTGATTTGACATCACATGCCAGCAAGATAGACGTATCCAATGGAGAGGCACGAAGCTACTGCAGCAAGGAGCATTTACTCAGGGGAGCACATGCTTGCAACATTATGGTTAAGGTTTGCATGCATTTATCGATGATGTACATAGTTTAAAAGAACCCGGTGATGTACATAGTTGCAAATGCAAAGAAGGTCAGAAAGCAAATGATGATATTAGTATATAACACTGAGGTGTGTAGGAACTAGGAAGTAAAGCTATATGTATGTCGTCTGTAACAGAACACAAACTATAGAGAGCTAAATGATGCCTGGTTAGTAGTGATAACGAATTGATCCAACTCTGACCTAATTAATTCTAAAACATTATTGCTCATCTGAGATGTTTTTAATGTTAACTTCATGTTACAGGCATAGTTATTTCTTTGTTATGCCTTTCATGGTCAAGAGGTTTGTTTGGAAAGCTTCCAAATCAATGAGTTCAATGTCCATGAGATAAATGTACTGAGCTCCATCGGGCTGGAGTAGTTAACCTTCCATATGCCGTTGGAAAATATGCACAAGCATGTTCTTGCTTTTCGGCGGATAAAAAAGTATCTAGTTTCACATGGTGCCTCACTCAGTGTCAGATGTAGAACACATTGGGTCAAATAGTGTATTCCCATAAGTGATCGTCATTACAAGGGAGCACCAAAACAACCAATGATGATCAAATTTATCTGCAATCACTGTTCTTTTATTTTTCTAGAAAAGAAAGACGGGTTAGCACTCAGCAGCTGATTTTTTTAGCTATGCAGAGGAGCCAGCAGGATGCCCGGACGTGCATCGATTTAGTGGAGGAGCTCGGCGTGCAGCATGTGTCCCCCGCGTGTGGTAGCGCCGTGGGTAGGCTGCTAGTCCCGCTGGAGATGTCGTCCGTTGTGCTAGATGAGGCGATGCGCCCGCGCGGACGTTGTCCTCCGTGAGCTGCGCGCCGACATTGGCCTCCGTGGCCATGACCTGGGTGCTCGCTTGGGCTGGGTCGCCAAGCATGCCCGTCGTGGCCGGAACACATCGGACTGCAGCATGGCCTGAAACTGATCGAGTTCACGTTCGCCACACAGATGATGTCGCAAGGGATGCCTTGTCGCACCCGAGCCGGGTGTCCAGCGCTGCCGCGCATGTGCACACCCGATGTACTGAATCTCTCATCACAGGCCACAGTGCAGGCAGAAGGCAGTCCTTGCTTACGAGTTATTGAATTTGGCCGTGATATATATTCCCAATGTCACCCAAGCCTAAACGCATAACCGAAAATAAGCAGACCAATTTGATCTAGGACGAGAAACAAAAGAATGTGTGTAGCATGCACGGTGGCATTGTGTGACTACAAAATGCAAGTCCCCTTAGCATATGGTTCATATTTATAGCCAGTGCTGGTCTTGAATAAGTCAGAGTTCCTCGCGACTTAAAGCTTCCAGGCCCCAAAAATCCTGAAGTTTTCATGACTTCAATCTATTGTCTTCGTTCTCGCGGTGTTGCTCTCATAAATGTGAGGGATTGAGATGGTGCACTTGTGAAACACCTGTGACGACACTAAACGCTATAAAAGTGATCGTAGGAGTCAGTTTTGAGTTTCAATAGATTTGGAAGGAATGCCTACCAGCCGTTGGATCCAAAACAAGCGGCCGGATGCTTTTCTTCGGCCACATTCTCGCGATTTGGAAGGAATAACGTTCGGTGTACCTATATACCAATACATTGTTACCAACATCAGATAATTGTTGCATATCGTTGTGTAATAAATTACATTCCTAAATGTTGATGGACCTGCATTTTTTACGGATTAGAGTGATCTTGTGTAAAAAAAGTTTACCCAGCTTATAAGGGAAACTAGGCCAAAAACCGCACACAAACAAGCAAAAAACCCGACCCAGAGGAAAAAAAGCCGCAACCGGTCAACTCAACCTCCACCACCTACTTGCCTGCTGCTCGGATAGAAGGTAAGCGAGATCTTTGGAGATGCCTTCAAGGAACATGATGCCCGTTAGTGTTGTCGTTGCCAACATCAACCCCCTCGATCAATAAGATTTTCGCTTAGAAACGGCCCATGATTCCCGGTTGAGACTTGGGAAGGGGTCTGACCCAACCAAGAGCCACAACGAAGGCCCAAGAAGCAACAAACCATGACCTAGTGGAGAGCAGGAACCCTTCATTGACGACTCCCAATGAAAATACGTTACCACGCCATTGTTAACAGTAACCGATCCCCGTCGGAAGCAAAGCCTTTGCCTAGAGGCCTTTGCCGCTCCACCTCACGGAGCCCAAGGGAAGGGGCCCAACCATTGCCAACGCAGACCATGACCGCCAGATCCAATAGCGCACCGCCGATCGAGCCTTCATAGCACTAAGGTGACAAGAAAGCCAACAAAACTCCATCAAGTACCGTGCCCTCCGTACAACCACCACTACTGTGTACCATGGCACCACTCCCGGTAGCAGCAAGCCGCGGCCAGAGGCCAACTATGTCATAACACCCTCGCAGCGGCACACACCCACCCCGAATGGCCACTGCGCAGCCACGACCGAAGTAAGACGATGACAACCCTAGAACCACGGGTCGCCATCCCCGCCACCACGTGCCTCCAGCCTGCCGTGCACACGGCCCAAAGCATCTAGTGCTGCCGCCAGGCCGCCACAACTCGCCGATGATCTGACTAGCCGAGCCCACCGGATCTAGGAATGATGCCATGGATCCACCACTATGTCGAAAGGATAAGATGGGTGACTGATACGTCTCCGTCGTATCTATAATTTTTTATTGTTCCATGCCAATACTCTACATCTTTTACATACTTTTGGCAACTTTTTATACTATTTTTGGGACCAACATATTGATCCAGTGCCCAGTGCCAGTTCTTGTTTGTTGCATGTTTTTTGTTTCGCAGAAATCCATATCAAACAGAGTCCAAACGGGATAAAAACTTACGGAGATTTTTTTTGGAATATATGTGAATTTTGGGAAGTGGAATCAACGCGAGACGACGCCCGAGGGGCCCACGAGGGTGAGGGGTGCGCCCCAGGGGGTCAGGTGCGCCCTGGGCCCTCGTGGCCACTCCGTAAGGCGGTTGGTGCCCTTCTTTCTCCGCAAGAAAGCCAATATCCGGATAGAAATCGTGTCCAAATTTCAACCCAATCGGAGTTACGGATCTCCGGTAATATAAGAAACGGTGAAAGGGCAGATTCAGGGAGCGCAGAAATAGAGAGAGACATATCCAATCTCGAAGGGGCTCTCGCCCCTCCCATGCCATGGAGACCAAGGACCAGAGGGAGAACCCTTCTCCCATCTAGGGAGAAGGTCAAGGAAGAAGAACAAGAAGGGGGGCTCTCTCCCCCTCTCTCTCGGTGGCGCTGGAACGCCGCCGGGGCCATCATCATCACCGCAATCTACACCAACACCTCCGTCAGCTTCACCAACATCTCCATCACCTTCCCCCATCTATCTACAGCGGTGCATTCTCCCGCAACCTGCTGTACCCTCTACTTGAACATGGTGCTTTATGCTTCATATTATTGTCCAATGATGTGTTGCCATCCTCTGATGTCTGAGTAGATTTTCGTTGTCCTATCGGTAATTGGTGAATTGCTATGATTGATTTAATTTGCTTGTGGTTATGTTGCTGTCCTTTGGTGCCCATCATATGAGCGTGCACGTGGATCACACCATAGGGTTAGTTCTATGTTGATAGGACTATGTATTGGAGGGCAAGAGTGACAGAAGTTTCAACCTAGCATAGAAATTGATGCATACGGGATTGAAGGAGAACCAATATATCTTAATGCTATGGTTGGGTTTTACCTTAATGAACGTTAGTAGTTGCGGATGCTTGCTAATAGTTCCAATCATAAGTGCATAGGATTCCAAGTCAGGGATGACATGCTAGCAGTGGCCTCTCCCACATAAAACTTGCTATCGGTCTAGTAAAGTAGTCAATTGCTTAGGGACAATTTCGCAACTCCTACCACCACTTTTCCACACTCGCTATACTAACTTTATTGCTTCTTTATCCAAAACAGCCCCTAGTTTTTATTTACGTGCTCTTTATATTCTTGCAAACATATCCAACAACACCTACAAAGTACTTTTAGTTTTATACTTGTTTTAGGTAAAGCGAACGTTAAGTGTGCGTAGAGTTGTATCTGTGGTCGATAGAACTTGAGGGAATATTTGTTCTACCTTTAGCTCCTCGTTGGGTTCGACACTCTTACTTATCAAAAGAGGCTACAATTGATCCCCTATACTTGTGGGTTATCAAGACCTTTTTCTGGCGCCGTTGCCGGGGAGTTATAGCATGGGGTGAATATTCTCGTGTGCGCTTGTTTGCTTTATCACTAAGTAATTTTTATTTGCTGTTCTAAGTTGTTCTCTATCTTTAGTTATGGATACGGAACACGAAATACCAAAAAAAATTAGGTTTACTTGCTACTCATGGAGATGGGGAACCTCCTAAAACCCTCGATGCTGGTTATGTGGAAGATATTATGCACTACTTTGATAATCGTGAGAAAACCCCATTCAACTTTATAATGGGAGTAATGTTGGATCAACGTGAATATTTTAGGGATTATCGCTTGACTCAAAAAGGGAAACTATGATGGGATCAAATTCATATATTGAAGGGGTATGCTCGGGAACTATGCTTGAGATATGATTATACTTGTTGCTCTAGGATGAAGGCTCCACACCCTCCCTTTTCATGCATATTTAATGATGATGAAACCTTGGCTTCTTATACTAATGGTATATATGATTACTATGATGTGGAACAAATAGAAGAATTCGTTGCTTTTATGGGTGCTTATGAAATTGAATCTTTGTTTAAAGAGTGTGAACATATATATTGATGATGCTGTTTACAAACCTGAAAATTTTGCTATACTTAAATATTGCTATGAGAATTATGAATTCAATTCTGATATGGATGATTTTTATTGAGAGAGTCTCCGCTGTCCAAGAAGAGACTAATATTTTGCAGGAGTCTATGGAAGAAGAAATTGATGAAACTGTGAGCTCATTGGATGAAAAAGATGATGAGGAGAGCGAAGAACAAAAGGAGGAAGATCGGATTGGCTACCCGTGCCCACCTTCTAATGAGAGTAACTCTCCAACTCATACATTATTTAATGTCCCTTCTTTCTTACCGAAGGATGATTGCTATGATGATTGTTATGATCCCGTTGATTATTTTGAATTAACCCTTTTTGATGATGCTTGCTATGCTTGTGGCCAAGATGCCAATATGAATTATGCTTATGGAGATGAACTTGCTATAGTTCCTTATGTTAAACATGAAATTGTTGCTATTGCACCCACGCATGATAGTCCTATTATCTTTTTGAATTCTCCCGACTACACTATATCGGAGAAGTTTGCCCTTATTAAGGATTATATTGATGGGTTGTGTTTTACTACTACACATGATGATTTTGATGAATATAATATGCATGTGTTTGCTGATCCTACTTGCAATTATTATGAGAGAGGAACTACATCTCCACCTCTCCATGTTTCTAATATGATAAAATTGCAAGAAACTGTTTATACTATGCATTGGCCTTTACTATGTGTGCATGAATTGTTCTTTTATGACATACCGATGCATAGGACGAGAGTTAGACTTCATCATTGCTTGATATATGTTGCTTTGTGCTCACTACTAAATCACAAATCATTGTTAATTGGCTTTGATATACCTTGGGATCCGGGTGGATCCATTACTTGAGCACTATATGCCTAGCTTAATGGATTTAAAGAAAGCGTTGCCAGGGAGACAACCAGGTAGTTTTAGAGAGTCATTTATTTCTGTTGTGTGCTTTTATAAAGTTTAAAAATAAAAATAATGTGCCAAGATTTGCCTTTAGGATGTTTACATTGCTTGTTGGTTTGTGCGGTGCAAGACAGAAACTTTGGCTATAGTGCGCGATTTTATATTTTTTACTGGAACGTCAAACGGTTCTGAAACTTTTTGCACTGTCTTTCTATACAAATTGTTTGTTTTTCATAATTTTCAGAATTTTTGGAGTACGAGAAGTATGGTGAATGTTCAGATTACTACAGACTGTCCTGTTTAAGACAAATTCTGTTTTTGATGCATAGTTTGCTTGTTTTGATGAAACTATCGATTTGTATCAGTGGATTAAGCCAAGGAAAAGTTATATTATAGTAGCTACAATGCAAAAACAAAATATGAATTGGTTTGCAACAGTACTTAGAGTAGTGATTTGCTTTATTATACAAACGGATCTTACCGAGTTTTCTGCTGAGTTTTGTGTGGATGAAGTGTTCGAAGATCGAGGATGTCTCGATATGAGGATAAAGAGGAGAGGCAAGAGCTCAAGATTGGGGATGCCCAAGGCACCCCAAGTAAATATTTAAGGAGACTCAAGCGTCTAAGCTTGGGGATGCCCCAGAAGGCATCCCATCTTTCTTCAACAAGTATCGGTATGTTTTCGGATTCGTTTCGTTCATGCGATATGTGCAAATCTTGAAGCATCTTTTGCATTTAGTTTTCACTTTTCTTTTATACACCATGCTGGTATGAGATAGTACATGGTTGATTTATCTCTTTGCACTTCACTTATATCTTTTGAGTATGGCTTTATATAATGCTTCATGTGCTTTACTTATATCATTTGAAATTTGGATTGCCTGTTTCACTTCACATAGAAAACCACCATTTGTAGAATCCTCTTTTGCTTCACTTATATTTGTTAGAGCGTGGGCACATCTTTTGTAGAAAGAATTGAACTCTCTTGCTTCACTTATATCTATTTAGAGAGATGACAGGAATTGGCCATTCACATGGTTAGTCATAAAATCCTACATAAAACTTGTAGATCACTGAATATGATATGTTTGATTCCTTGCAATAGTTTTGCGATATAAAGATGGTGATATTAGAGTCATGCTAGTGGGTAGTTGTGGATTGTAGAAATACTTGTGTTGAAGTTTGTGATTCCCATAGCATGCACGTATGGTGAACCGTTATGTAACGAAGTTGGAGCATGAGGTATTTATTGATTGTCTTCCTTATGAGTGGCGGTCGGGAACGGGCGATGATCTTTTCCTACCAATCTATCCCCCTAGGAGCATGCGCGTAGTACTTTGTTTCGATGACTAATAGATTTTTGCAATAAGTATGTGAGTTCTTTATGACTAATGTTGAGTCCATGGATTATACACACTCTCACCCTTCCATCATTGCTAGCCTCTTCGGTACCGTGCATTGCCCTTTCTCACCTCGAGATTTGGTGCAAACTTCGTCGGTGCATCCAAACCCCGTGATACGATACGCTCTATCACACATAAGCCTCCTTATATCTTCCTCAAAACAGCCACCATACCTACCTATTATGGCATTTCCATAGCCATTCCGAGATATATTGTCATGCAACTTCCATCATTATAATGTACATGACTTGAGCATTTATTGTCATATTGCTTTGCATGATCGTAAGATAGCTAGCATGATGTCTTCATGGCTTGTCCGTTTTTTGATGCCATTGCTACGCTAGATCATTACACATCCCGGTACACCGCCGGAGGCATTCATATAGAGTCTTACTTTGTTCTAGACATCGAGTTGTAATATTGAGTTGTAAGTAAATAGAAGTGTGATGATCATTATTATTAGAGCATTATCCCGAAAAAATAAAAAAAACAAAGGCCAAAAAAGGGCTAAAAAAGAAAGAGAAAGGCAAAAAAGGAAGGCCAAAAAAAAGAGGGACAATGCTACTATCCTTTTTCCACACTTGTGCTTTAAAGTAGCACCATGTTCTTCATATAGAGAGTCTCTTAAGTTATCAATTTCATATACTAGTGGGAATTTTCATTATAGAACTTGGCTTGTATATTCCAACGATGGGCTTCCTCAAATGCCCTAGATCTTCATGAGCAAGCAAGTTGGATGCACACCCACTTAGTTTCAGTTTGAGCGTTCATACACTTATAGCTCAAGTGCATCCGTTGCATGGCAATCCCTACTCCTCACATTGACATCAATTGATGGGCATCTCCATAGCCCGTTGATTAGCCGCGTTGATGTGAGACTTTCTCCTTTTTGTCTTCTCCACACAACCTCCACCATCATATTCTATTCCACCTATAGTGCTATGTCCATGGCTCATGCTCATGTATTGCGTGAAAGTTGAAAAGGTTTGAGAACGTCAAAAGTATGAAACAATTGCTTGGCTTGTCATCAGGGTTGTGCATGATTTGAATATTTTGTGTGGTGAAGATGGAGCATAGCCAGACCATATGATTTTGTAGGGATAACTTTTTTTGGCCATGTTATTGTGAAAAGACATGATTGCTTTATTAGTATGCTTGAAGTATTGTTGTCTTAATGTCAAAAGATAGACTATTGCTTTGAATCACTCGTGTCTTAATATTCATGCCATGATTAGATTATGTGATCAAGATTATGATAGGTAGCATTCCACATCAAAAATTATCTTTTTTATCATTTACCTACTAGAGGACGAGCAGGAATTAAGCTTGGGGATGCTGATATGTCTCCATCGTATCTATAATTTTTGATTGTTCCATGCCAATATTCTACAACTTTTACATACTTTTGGCAACTTTTTATACTATTTTTGGGACTAACATATTGATCCAGTGCCCAGTGCCAGTTCCTGTTTGTTGCATGTTTTTTGTTTCGCAGAAAACCCATATCAAACGGGGTCCAAACGGGATAAAAACTGAAGGAGATTTTTTTTGAATATATGTGAATTTTGGGAAGTGGAATCAATGCGAGACAATGCCCAAGGGGCCCACGAGGGTGAGGGGCGCCCCCCAGGGGGTCAAGCGCACCCTAGGCCCTCGTGTCCACTCCGTAAGGCGGTTGGTGCCCTTCTTTCGCCGCAAGAGAGCCAATATGCGGATAGAAGTCGTGTCCAAATTTCAACCCAATCGGAGTTACGGATCTCCGGGAATATAAGAAACAGTGAAAGGGCAGAATCAGGGAGCGCAGAAATAGAGAGAGACAGAGAGATAGATCCAATCTCGGAGGGGCTCTCGCCCCTCCCATGCCATGGAGACCAAGGACCAGAGGGAGAACCCTTCTCCCATCTAAGGAGAAGGTCAAGGAAGAAGAATACAAAGGGGGGCTCTCTTCCCCTCTCCTCCGGTGGCGCCGGAACGCCGCCGGGGCCATCATCATCACCGCAATCTACACCAACACCTCCGTCATCTTCACCAACATCTCCATCACCTTCCCATATCTATCTACAGCGGTCCACTCTCCCGCAACCCGCTGTACCCTCTATTTGAACATGGTGCTTTATGCTTCATATTATTATCCAATGATGTGTTGCCATCCTATGATGTCTGAGTAGATTTTCGTTGTCCTATCGGTAATTGGTGAATTGCTATGATTGATTTAATTTGCTTGTGGTTATGTTGCTGTCCTTTGGTGCCCATCATATGAGCGTGCGCGTGGATCACACCATAGGGTTAGTTGTATGTTGATATGACTATGTATTGGAGGGCAAGAGTGACAGAAGCTTCAACCTAGCATAGAAATTGATGCATACGGGATTGAAGGAGGACCAATATATCTTAATGCTATGGTTGGGTTTTACCTTAATGAACGTTAGTAGTTGCGGATGCTTGCTAATAGTTCCAATCATAAGTGCATAGGATTCCAAGTCAGGGATGACATGCTAGCAGTGGCCTCTCCCACATAAAACTTGCTATCGGTCTAGTAAAGTTGTCATTTGCTTAGGGACAATTTCGCAACTCCTACCACCACTTTTCCACACTCACTATACTAACTTTATTGCTTCTTTATCTAAACAGCTCCTTGTTTTTATTTACGTGCTCTTTATATTCTTGCAAACCTATCGAACAACACCTACAAAGTACTTTTAGTTTCATACTTGTTTTATTTAAAGCGAACGTTAAGCGTGCGTAGAGTTGTATCGGTGGTCGATAGAACTTGAGGGAATATTTGTTCTACCTTTAGCTCCTGTTTGGGTTCGACACTCTTACTTACCGAAAGAGGCTACAATTGATCCCCTATACTTGTGGGTTATCAGTGACGCCATCGGGACCTGGGGCTCCCGCCCCAGCACACCAGCATGGTCTCGAGTGCCCCCGCTACTGCAAGGTCGTCATGGGTCTGGGTTTGTGTGCAAGTAAGCTGAACCACCGCGTCAACCAAACCCGGTGCTCCGGAGCCTCCACCTCTTGCCCCCTCCAGCCAACTCCTGCTCCAAAACGATGCCCCCAGGAGGGAGAACGACACCGAAGGCGCTGTCATAGTCCGTTTCGGTAGACCCAAATCTAGGGTTTCCCCCAGAACATCCCGATCGAGTTGACGTGACCTGCAACGACGATGCCTCGAGAAGGAAGCGACATCAGAGACGCCGCCATCGTCCGTAGTCAGGCGCGATTTTTACTGGAAGCCATGTCGTCCCGATCTCGCGGCTGGCTGGAACTGCGCTGAGCCTCGCCATGAAGACGCATGCCGCCATCGGTACTCCGGCGAGATCCTCCTTTCCCTCACCGGACCCCTCATTGCGCCGCCAACCATCCACGTGAGGAACCGACGATGGATCTGGGCGGGATCCAGATCCACAACCCCGCCATGCCCACAAGTGCCAGAAAACTGCCATTCCCGACGGCCATGGGGGCTAGCACCGCCGCCGCATGACCAGGGACGCCGCCTAGGCCACCGCGCACGTGACCATCGGCAGAATACCGGGCGCAACCGCTACCTCCACCTTGGCACCCACGCGTAGCCGCCGTGCGAGATCTAGCAGCAAGACCAACCCGACGCCCGCTCAGGATTGGATCCGGCCGGATCCATCCCATCTTCGCAATGCCGAGCAGGAGCCACTGCAGATCCGCGACCTACCACCGGAGCCATATCTGGACAGAAGGATCTCCCCCCGCCCCCGTCCTTGGTAGCCACGCGGCATTGCCCGCGGCAGCCTCGGGAGGCGACGAGAAAAACGAGAGGATCTGAGGTGCGGGCTTGGAGATGGGCGATGAAGGATCTGGGGATGGATATTAGTGCAGCCACGCGAGGCGACAAGGAGTCTCGCTCAGGGCAGCTGTTTGCTCAAGGAAATGGGGATACGGTTCTGAAGGGTTGTCGGGTGTTAGAGGGATGGCCTGAGGAAGTGGAGATAGGAGGACAGTACGACGAGGTGTACACGGTAGCGCTGTCTGCCGCCGGGAGGGGGAGGGAGGAGGCACATAGTCAGGCCGGCGTTGGAGGTCGCGAGAAACTCTCAACTACTCAAGAACAGCGCTGGCTATAAATATGAGCCATATACTAAGGGACTTGCATTTTGTAGTCAGACAATGCCACCCTGCATGCCACATATGTTCTTTTGTTTCTAGTCCTAGACTCCTAGGTCAAAACGGTCTGCTTATTTTCGGGCAAGAGTGACAGAAGGTTCAACCTAGCATAGAAATTGATGCATACCGGATTGAAGGGGGACCAATATATCTTAATGCTATGGTTGGGTTTTTCCTTAATGAACGTTAGTAGTTGCGGATGCTTGCTAATAGTTCCAATCATAAGTGCATAGAATTCCAAGTTAGGGATGACATGCTAGCAGTGGCCTCTCCCACATAAAACTTGCTATCGGTCTAGTAAAGTTGTCATTTGCTTAGGGACAATTTCGCAACTCCTACCACCACTTTTCCACACTCACTATACTAACTTTATTGCTTCTTTATCTAAACAGCTCCTTGTTTTTATTTACGTGCTCTTTATATTCTTGCAAACCTATCGAACAACACCTACAAAGTACTTTTAGTTTCATACTTGTTTTAGGTAAAGCGAACGTTAATCGTGCGTAGAGTTGTATCGGTGGTCGATAGAACTTGAGGGAATATTTGTTCTACCTTTAGCTCATGTTTGGGTTCGACACTCTTACTTACCGAAAGAGGCTACAATTGATCCCCTATACTTGTGGGTTATCAGTGACGCCATCGCGACCTGGGGCTCCCGCCCCAGCACACCAGCATGGTCTCGAGTGCCCCCGCTACTGCAAGGTCGTCATGGGCCTGGGTTTGTGTGCCAGTAAAATGAACCACCGCATCAACCAAACCCGGTGCTCCGGAGCCTCCACCTCTTGCCCCCTCCAGCCAACTCCTGCTCCAAAACGATGCCCCCAGGAGGGAGAACAACACCGAAGGCGCTGTCATAGTCCGTTTCGGTAGACCCAAATCTAGGGTTTCCCCTAGAACATCCCGATCGAGTTGACGTGACCTGCAACGACGATGCCTCGAGAAGGAAGCGACGTCAGAGACGCCGCCATCGTCCGTAGTCAGGCGCGATTTTTACTGGAAGCCATGTCGTCCCGATCTCGCGGCTGGCTGGAACTGCGCTGAGCCTCGCCATGAAGACGCATGCCGCCGTCGGTACTCCGGCGAGATCCTCCTTTCCCTCACCGGACCCCTCATTACGCCGCCAGCCATCCACGTGAGGAACCGATGATGGATCTGGGCGGGATCCAGATCCACGACCCCGCCATGCCCACAAGTGCCAGAAAACTGCCATTCCCGACGGCCATGGGGGCTAGCACCGCCGCCGCATGACCAGGGACGCCGCCTAGGCCACCGCGCGCGTGACCATCGGCAGAATACCGGGCGCAACCGCTACCTCCACCTTGGCACCCACGCATAGGCGCCGTGTGAGATCTAGCAGCAAGACCAACCCGACGCCCGCTCAGGATTGGATCCGGCCGGATCCATCCCATCTTCGCAATGCCGAGCAGGAGCCACTGCAGATCCGCGACCTACCACCGGAGCCATATCTGGACAGAAGGAGCTCCCCCCGCCCCCGTCCTTGGTAGCCACACGGCTTTGCCCGCGGCAGCCTCGGGAGGCGACGAGAGAAACGAGAGGATCTGAGGTGCGGGCTTGGAGATGGGCGATGAAGGATCTAGGGATGGATATTAGTGCAGCCACGCGAGGCGACGAGGAGTCTCGCTTAGGGCAGCTGTTTGCTCAAGGAAATGGGGATACGGTTCTGGAGGGTTGTCGGGTGTTAGAGGGATGGCCTGAGGAAGTGGAGATAGGAGGACAGTGCGACGAGGTGTGCACGGTAGCGCTGTCTGCCGCCGGGAGGGGGAGGGAGGAGGCACACAGTCAGGCCGGCGTTGGAGGTCGCGAGAAACTCTGAACTACTCAAGACCAGCGCTGGCTATAAATATGAGCCATATACTAGGGGACTTGCATTTTGTAGTCAGACAATGCCATCCTGCATGCTACATATGTTCTTTTGTTTCTAGTCCTAGACTCGTAGGTCAAAACGGTCTGCTTATTTTCGGGCATGAGTTTAGGCTTGGGTGACATTGGGTATATATATGACAGCTAAACTAGAAAACTAAGAATGGCCTTCCTCGCTTCATGCATTGTGGCCGGGGAGGAGAAATTAAGTACATCGGGTATGCACAGTTGCGGCAACGCTCGACGCCCGGCTCGTGTTCAACAAGGCCTCCGTTGCGATTTCATATGCCTAGCGCATGTGACTCGATCGGCTCCAGCCCATGCTAGAGTCATATGTGTTCCGACCAGGACGGGCATGCCGCCCAGCCAGCCAAGCCAGCACCCAGACCATGGCCACGGAGGCCATCATCGGCGCGCTGCACACGAAGGACCACCTCCCCGGTGTCTACCACGTGTCAACATCCGCGCCGCCGCATCGCGTCAGCTAGCACGACAGACGACACCTCCAGCACGAGTAGCAGCACACCCACGGCGCCACCACATTCGGGGAGCACATGCTGCACGCCGAGCGCCTTCGCTAAATGGATGCACGTCAGGGCATCCCGGGCCGAGCTCCTCTGCATAGCTAAAAAGTTTAGCTGCAAAGTGCCAGCCCGTCCTTCTTTCTCAAAGATTTGTTCCGAACAGTTGACAAAATGCCGGTGCAAAGAGTCCTGGACCGAAATTATAAGCCAGTTCTCTCCAATATAGACACTAACTAAACACACGTGAGATATTTGTATTGTGTCCACTCGTGATATCTATCTGGGCAACTCGCTATGCGTCGGTCGGCGGATCTTTAAAAGATCCGTCGCCTCACAAGCCGTTTGATTCAATGCAGGATGGTCGTTAGATTAAGCTTCCAGCTTTGCAACAAGGATACTGTTTCGCTCGGACGTTTGCATGTTTACAACAGAGTTTATGTTTTAGAACTTTTACAACAAAGAGATTATTGCAGAAATTTTTCTGCAACAAAGCTGATGTGGTAGATTTTTTTTTCAGCAGAAGAGAGTTTTCAAACATAACAAATGTTGCTGAAAATTTTCTTGCAACAAGGAGGATGTTGCAAGAAGAAAAAACCAAACCCGCTCACCGCGAGCTCCATCGAACGGTGATGAAGGAGGAGAGCGCCGCCAACCCCGCCGTCGACGAGCGCTGGACCTCCGACAAGATGGGCTCACTGCGCATGGCCGAGACGTGGAGGAGGCGGGTGGCAACGACGACGGCCGCGTCCGACCGTGATTCACCATTGCGTCGACCGGGCCCGACCCCCAGCTGCAATGGCGCACTGCGGTTACCGACCGCAGACCCAGGCTCACGGCAAACCGGGGGACCACCCCACTGTGCTGCTAGTGCGGATCACGTGTGGTTTGTCTTGTTTCTCCAGATGAAAGGATAAGAGAGAAGCCTGTGCAAGTTGTTGGTACGTGGCGAGGCACGGGTCAAATGGAGAAGGCAGCGGATCGTTTCTTTTGGATCCGTCGGTTGATTCATATCGTTTCCCATGTTTTTTTTCCATGTGTTTTGTGAGCTTTTTGCGTTCACTTGTCGGCACGTTTTGTGGGCCGGCCAAGCGTGGGCGCTGTAGGTTCCAGGAGCGCGAATGGGCACCTGCAGTGCCGTATAGGAGCTCCTGCCATTTGATGTCTGGGTTGCCCACCGAATGTGACCATGTTGGATCCTTGGCCGCCTTCGATTCATCTAGATAGGGTTACGCCGCCATGTTCTCTTGGACGTGAATCTCACAAAGAGAAACCTAGACTCTACATACTCTCTTCGTTCACTTTTGTAAAATTGTGATCCAAATTATACCGTGTTGGACTAGACGTAGTACAACTGGTGTGGGCATTTGCGTTGACGTCGACGCATACTAGTACAACTCGTTTACTTGTCCTCCAAGGACTCTCATGTATTGCCCTCATATATACCCCATGTAGTCGCACCTAAGACGGTCTGTCGTCTCGTGCTTGTAATACTCCTCCTCATAGTGATTGCGCCTTCGTGCGTCCGTGGTTTTCTTCCGCAAGGGTTTCCACGTAAAAATCCGTGTCTGTTTGTCTCGTTTATTTCTCGTTATTATCTAACAAGTGGTATACAAAGCCAAGTTTCAGATACGAGATTGAGGCGAGAGTTAGGGTTCCGTTTGTGCCTACGAGATTTGACGCGACCAGGCGATCCGACGAATCCGAACACGGGTCAATATCTACTGCTACCGCCGCTCTACGAAGCTAGACCGACAGGATTTTCCCTGTGCGCGCGCCCGTAACCGAGATTGACACGAAATTGATTTGGCCGGTCGTCGCTAGCACCCGAGGCTGCTGATCTATGTACAGGCTACAAGTACCGAGTCATCCGACGAGTTGACGCTGCTGCAGATTCGATCGACTTCATGCGCTCCACGTCATCAACCGAAGCAAAAGCTAGTAGTACTACTGCTCGCCGGCCAGAAGCAAAGCAGTAGTTTAATTCACATCTGATCCACTACGTGATTTGACTACTAGTATTATTGATCACGTCAAGCTACAGATCAAACTTTTGGTCTTCGATTACCCCAGCTACGAGGTGCTACTGTTCCTAGTTCTTTGCTCCGCGTAATTTAAATTCTGTCAAGATTTTTTTTCCGACTTGTACTACTTTGTGCACAGATTTATCTACTCATGGCATACATGAAGTACGATCTTCCGCTGCTGGACCGTGACACAAGGTTTACCCTATGGCAAGTCAAGATGCGGGCGTTATTGGCACAGTCCGACTATGATGAAGCACTGGATAGTTTTGGGAAGAATAGAATTCAGGATTGGACTGATGAGGAGAAAAGAATTGATTGTAAGGCTTTGTCACAAATTCAACTCCATTTGCATAATAATATTTTACAGGAAGTTTTGAGCGAGAAAACTGCCACCACTCTATGGTTAAAGCTGGAAGGGATTTGCATGACTAAAGATCTAACCAGCAAGATGCATCTGAAGCAAAAATTATTTCTGCACAGGTTACCCGAGGGAGGTAATGTTTTGAATCATATTTCAGAATTTAAAGAGATCATATCTGATCTAGCTGCAATGTAGGTTAAGTATGAAGAGGAACATACTGCTTTAATGTTACTTTGTTCACTGCCAAGTTCTTATACCAGTTTTAGAGACACCATATTATATAGTCGTGATACTCTCACGCTTAATGAAGTTTATGAAGCTTTGAACTCAAAGGAGAAGATGAAACTAATGGTGCCTCATGATGGTTCGAGTTCATCCCAAGCCGAGGGATTATCTGTTCGTGGTAGGACAAAGGAGAAGAACTCCAATAATGGAAATAGAGGCAAAAGTAAGAACGGCTACAGGGGTCGGTCGCAATCCAGAGACAAGAAGTATTGCAGATATTGCAAGAGAGACGGGCATGACATCTCTGAGTGTTTCAAGTTGCAGAACAAGGAAAAGAGAAAAGGTAACAAACAAGGTGAAAATTCTGCTAACGTTGCTCGTGATGATAGTTCCGATGATGCTCTTGTCGTTATTGCTGGATGTGCTGAGAGCAATGATGAGTGGGTACTTGACACCGCATGCACTTTTCATATGTGTCCACATAGAGATTTGTTTAATACTTTTGATTCCACTACTGCTGGTTCCGTTTTGGGTTTTGATAATTCACCATGCAATATTGAAGGCATAGGTTCCATTCGAATCAAGATGTTCGATGGCACAATCAGAACTTTGGCAGATGTTCGGTATATTCCGAAGATGAAGAGAAATCTTATCTCTGTTAGTGCCCTTGATGCAAAGGGGTACAAGTATTCAGGTGGAAATAGTGTTTTGACGGTCACCAAAGGCTCCCTTGTTGTGATGAAAGGTGACTTAAGTTCGACCAATGGTCTTTATTACCTTCGAGGTTCTACCGTTTCAGGTAATGCTACTCCAGTTATTTCAAAGAATTCTGATTGTGATGCTGCTAACCTTTGGCATATGCGTCTTGGACATATGAGTGAACTTGGTTTAGCAGAGTTAAATAAGAGAGGTCTTCTTGATGGATATGAACCTGGTAAATTGAAATTTTGTGAGCATTGTATCTTCGGCAAGCACAAGAGGGTGAAGTTCAATACTTCGACCCATACAACTGAAGGTATTCTTGATTATGTGCATTCTGATTTATGGGGACCATCTCACAAGAAGTCACTAGGTGGTGCAAGTTACATGCTGACTATTATTGATGATTATTCGAGAAAAGTTTGGCCTTATTTCTTGAAGCATAAATATGAAGCATTCTCAGCATTTAAGGAGTGGAAGATTATGATTGAAAGGCAGACTGAAAAGAAGGTAAAAATACTTCGCACTGATAATGGTATGGAATTCTGTTCTAAGCAATTTAAGAATTATTGCAAGTCTGAAGGCATTGTCAGACATTACACCGTTCCTTATACTCCTCAACAAAACGGTGTTGCTGAGCGTATGAATAGGACCATTATTTCCAGAGCCCGTTGCATGTTCTCCAATGCAGGTTTGCATAGGCGTTTTTGGGCTGAGGCTGCTTCCACTGCTTGTTATCTCATTAACTATTCACCATCTATTGCTCTTAATAAGAAAACTCCAATTGAGGTATGGTCTGGTTCACCTGCTGATTATTCACAGTTGAGAGTTTTTGGTTGCACTGCTTATGCTCATGTTGATAATGGAAAATTGGAGCCTAGGGCTGTTAAGTGCATCTTTCTTGGTTATAAGTCTGGTGTTAAAGGTTTTAAATTGTGGAATCCTGAAACCCAGAAGGTTGTTATTAGCAGAAATGTTATCTTTAATGAATCTGCTATATTACATGATGTTTCATCTACTAATGTTCCCGTTGAGAGTGAACAACAGCTTATTGTTCAGGAGCCTACTGTTCAGGTGGAGCATGTTATTGATTCAGGTGATACATCTGTTATTGAAATTGTTGATGCACATGATGAACCCGTCGTTAATGATGATAATGTCACTCCCACTCCAAATCAGCCTATTGTTCCGCCCAGTTGGAATCTCGCACGTGACAGAGTTAGACGGGGTATTAATAAACCGGACAGGTTAATTGAAGAGTGCAATATTGTTTCTTTTGCTTTATCTGTTGCGGAAGAAATTGAAGGTAATTCTGAACCTTCTTCATATTCTGAGGCTATTATTTCTGGTGATAGTAATAAGTGGATGACTGCTATGCATGATGAGATGGAATCACTTGAAAAGAATGGCACTTGGAATTTGGTAAGATTACCTAGAGAGAAGAAACCTATTCGTTGCAAGTGGATTTTCAAGAGGAAAGAAGGTGTTTCTCCTAATGATGAGACAAGATATAAAGCAAGGTTGGTTGCTAAAGGTTATAGCCAGATTCCAGGTATTGACTATAACGAAGTCTTTTCTCCTGTTGTGAGGCATAGCTCTATTCGCACTTTACTCAGTATTGTTGCCATGCATGATCTTGAGCTTGAACAATTGGATGTTAAAACTGCATTTTTACATGGAGAATTAGAAGAGGATATTTATATGGAACAACCTGAAGGTTTTGTTATTCCTGGAAAAGAAAAGCTTGTCTGCAAGTTAAAGAAATCTCTTTATGGATTGAAGCAATCCCCGAGACAGTGGTACAAGAGATTTGACACCTTTATGCTCTCTCAAGGTTTCAAAAGGTCTAATTATGATAGTTGTGTTTATTTGAAAATTGTCAAAGGTTCAACTATTTATTTGCTCCTTTATGTTGATGATATGCTAATTGCTGCAAAGAGTATGTCAGATATTGATGAACTAAAGAAGCAATTGAGTAATGAATTTGAGATGAAGGATTTGGGTGCAGCAAAGAAAATACTTGGCATGGAAATATCCAGAGATAGACCGCCTGGAAAAGTATATCTAAGTCAGAAGGGATATATTGATAAAGTTCTTCGTCGTTTTAATATGCATAATGCCAAGCCAGTAAGTACTCCATTAGCTGCACACTTCAAATTATCATCAGCTTTATGTCCTAAGTCAGATGCAGATATTGAGTACATGTCTAGAGTTCCCTATTCGAGTGCAGTTGATTCACTTATGTATGCCATGGTTTGTTCTCGTCCGGATTTATCATATGCATTGAGTGTTGTCAGTAGATACATGGCTAATCCTGGAAAAGAGCATTGGAAAGCAATTCAGTGGATTTTCAGATACCTGCGTGGTACTTCTAATGCTTATTTACAGTTTGGGAAAACTAGAGATGGACTTGTTGGTTTTGTTGATTCTGATTTTGCTGGTGATTTGGATAAGAGAAGATCGCTCACAGGTTATGTTTTCACCATTGGTGGTTGTGCTGTGAGTTGGAGAGCAACTTTGCAGCCTATTGTGGCTTGTTCCACTACTGATGCCGAGTATATGGCTATTTCTGAGGCATGCAAAGAAGCTATCTGGTTGAGAGGTTTGTATGCTGAGCTTTGTGGAGATTCATCTTGCCCTACCATATTTTCTGACATTCAAAGTGCCATATATCTTACAAAGAATCCAATGTATCATGAGAGGACAAAGCACATTGATGTCAGATTTCATTATATTCGAGATGTTGTTGCTGAAGGCAATTTGAAGGTATGCAAGATAAGTACTCATGATAATCCTGCTGATATGATGACAAAGCCAGTTCCGACCAATAAGTTTGAGCAGTGCCGTATAGGAGCTCCTGCCATTTGATGTCTGGGTTGCCCACCGAATGTGACCATGCTGGATCCTTGGCCACCTTCGATTCATCTAGATAGGGTTACGCCGCCATGTTCTCTTGGACGTGAATCTCACAAAGAGAAACCTAGACTCTACATACTCTCTCCGTTCACTTTTGTAAGATGTTTTAGATATTTAAGACAACATCTAATACAGTTCAATTTTATCTGTCTAAGACGTCTTACAACAGTGAACAGAGGGAATATTGTTTTATGGTAAAGATAAGGGCCGAACGTCACATCTCTGACGTCCCAGCCTAAACGCGATCGATGCCGTCAAATCTTTATACACATATCTTGGCACACGAGCTTGCCACGTCAGTCGAGCGAATGAAGAGAGAGATGGCTTGGGCATCCACAGTACTTAGAGGCTAGCTTGCCTCTAAGCTGGACCCCACACCGCTGCCTCCAAACAATCTCAAAATCACAGTGTATAATATTTTGCTTCAGCCTCTTTTGTGGGCCCATGATTGATTAAACAAAGGCATGATAATCTGAATGGAGAACTTTGGCGCATCACATGCATCGTTGGGAGCACAAACAGGCTGACGGGTGGGGCTGCTTGATTATTTAAATCACAAGAGGCAGCCTCCAAGCTAAGAGGCGATGCTAGAGATATTTTGCTTAGAGGCGTGAAGTGCAGTGTATGGAGGCGACCTCTAAGAAGAGAGGTGCTTAGAGGCAGTGAAAAATGCACACTGTGGATGCTCTCGACTGAGCACGGCAGATCGATTCCACATCCCGGTGAGCTCCGGCGGAGCTGTACAGAGAAATAGACCCGGAGGTGAGAGAGAGAGAGAGAGAGAGAGAGAGAGAGAGAGAGAGAGAAGCCGCCACGCGAAGCTCCACCGGAGCCCCCCGCCATCTCGCCTGGCCACTTCTACCGCGTCCATCTCAGGCGAGGCAGACCTGCACAGGGGCGGCGACCGCAGTTCTCCGCGAGGTGGACCTGCACCGAGGCGGACCCATAACTGAGGAATTGATGGAGGAGGAGAAGAGGTGCCGCGTGAGGCTCCACCGGTGTTCCCCGCTGTATCGCCCCATGCCTTTTTGCCGCGTTCATCTCCAGCAAGGCGAGCTCGGGGGAGGCGACGCGGACTTGCACAGGGGCGGCAGGCGCGGTGCTCAGGGAAGCTAGGCGGACCTGCACAGTGGGGGCGGCAGGCGCGGGGTTCAGCGGAGGCGGACCTGCACAGGGGAGGCCCACCCGACGACCTCCGGCGGCATCGAGCGCGGGGAGTACACGGCGGTGACCTCAAGTGCGGGGTCGCGGCGGCGGCCTCAAGTGCGGCGAGAAGCATGACCAAGTTGGGGGCTCGGGCACGTCCTTTCTTCCGCGGCGATGTTCGCCCCGCCACGGATCCCGGCGCTAGGTGTCCCAGTTTTGCCGGCTGCATTTCTTTCACTGAAAAAAATAGCGCTATAGCGCCGCTAATAACACGTTATAGTATATAGAGAATTGTCTCGCTAAATAAATTAATGTACAATGTCTCACTAATAACACGTTAATAGCATATTTTTAGAGGCCATGCTATTTTAGCACGCTCCCTGGAGGCACCAGCAAGGTGCGCAGCTGATGTGCAGCTTGCCTCTTGCTCGTCAGCCTTCACACTTGCATAGCCCTTTTGGTGTACTTCCCCTGCTTCCTTTACATTTTTGCAGCATCTTTTGTCAAAAATTGCCATGTATCCTTTATTTTCTGCCATGCCATCAGTGTGCCATGTCTGCATTTTTATTCATATGGGCAAAATTGCCATGATTTAATGAGAACAGAAAAATTTGGTTAGTTACTGTTTGCCATGGCTCAACATTTGTTGCCATGATAATTTTTTTCTTTTCTGTGATTAGAACTTATATTTCTAGGGAGAAAACATGACTGTTCATACAAGTAGCATGACTATTCATGTCGAAAATTCCACTAACTAGCCATGTTGTTTCCATACATTCGCCATTACCCAGATATCAAAAGTTTTCTGAACTTGCTTTCTGACATTTTACACATAACTAGCTAAATCGCCATGAAACCAAATTTAGTGCTCTTTTTAGATGGCAAGTTACTGGAATTTTAGTTTTTTGCTCTACAACTATGTAATTGCCATGGCAAATTTGAATTTGTGTTTTTTTGTCATCGAACATCGCATGGCTTCTTTTCTGCTTAGGTACCACCTTTTGTGCACATACTAAGTTTGTAAATTTTTGTTTGTTTGCCATGGCCAATACAACATGATGGCATTGAGAGAATCCTCGGGGATGCGAGGCGGGTTTGCATAGGGGTGGTGGGCGTGGTGCTCAGGGGAGGCGGACCTGGGCAATTATATTAAATGGAGCATGGCAAACATATCACATGAACCATGGCAATTTTGTTTACCAACCCACAACAATACCATACTTCACATAGCGTGGCAAAAATACTTGAATGAGTTTGTACAGACTCATTTACCACAACCTAGATGGCATTTTTTTAATATTTTTCCCATGTCTACATCACATTCACTTTTTTTAACTTGCCATCTTGACGAAAACAACAAAAAAAATCTTGAACTGCCATGCAAAACATCACAAACATTTTTTTTCTTCTGATTTTGCTATCTTGTATGGATTTGTCCCTAATTTTTTTCATGAAACTAGTGCAAGATATTTTTCCTATTTTATGCCATGTCTTGCATTTTTTTCTTCATAAATTGCTATGATTTTTGTAGAACAATTTGTTTTTCGTTTTTAGTCACATGGCAAGTGCTTTGAGTTTTTCCCTCTGTATCATGTCAAGTTTATTTTTGGAATACTTTTATTTTTTGCAAAGGAAATTTAGTTTTTTCATGAAATCTGATGGTCAAATTCATACACCTCGATTGCAAATTTATATAACATAACATGGCAACCTCTTTTCTTCAATATAGCACGGCAACATTCAATTATAGATCATGACAATTTTCTTTCTTTTGCAACATGGTAGGGGGCATGACAAATGTAGTTTTTGAAGTATGGCAATTTCTTTTGTTTGCAACATGGCCAAAAAATACTTTTGCGGTGACCATGGCAATTTAGTTTAATGTATCATGGCAAATGTAGTTTATGGAGCATGTCAATTTTATTATATGCTAAAGACGGGTAGCATGCTTTTCTAAGTGCTTACATGGCAACTAATTGATTTTCTCTCTCAACTAACTAGGGCAACATCATTTGCTATGGCAAATTATCATTAATTGGAATGGCAATTTTACATACATTGAATACCTACCCTGTTTTGTTTTTGTAAATAGTTGCCCTGACAATGTTTGAAATGATTTTTTATACTAATGTCCATAGACCATGGCATCACATGAAGGATGGCGTTTTAATTAAAACACCATGACAAAATTTACATTTCCATTTGCCATGGCATTTTCACAGTAGTTGTGTTAATTTACATACTCGACAATTTTCTCATCCAAAAACATTGCAACTTTAATTGGAATACCATGTCAAATTTTAATACAAATATGCCATGGGAACTAGAAGTTTATGTTTGCCTTGTTTTTTGTTAATGATTTGAAAAAAATGGATTTTCATTATAGCTTGGCATTTTTTACTAATTCAGACTATGTGAATTTCTCTAATTAGACCACAACAAACTTAATTTATGTACTATGGCAAGGTTAATTCAAGTACCATCGTAAATTAATTTGTGGACCATGTCAAGCTTAATTCAAGTAAAATCATGTCAACATGGTCTTTTTGACACTTGTTTGGTAATGTCCACATGGCAAATAAAATCACGCTAGATGTCAAAATTCTGTTTTTTGGTTTGTGATTCATGGTAGTTCTTCACATTATTTTTTCCATGGAAAATTTACTATTTCTTTTTTTAATGACAATTTTATCTTTGTTAACATGGAAAATGTAACTACACTGCCATGGCAAACTCTTCATTTTTTTCCATGGCAATTTTACTTTTACTTTTGCCATCGCAATTATTACATTTTTATTTTCGACCATGTCAAATTAAACCCTTTATTTGAGTAGCACCACCATCAAGTCACTCATGTATTGCTGCCACCACATTTTCCCAACCTCAACAGCTACATCCGATGTGTAATTGGCACCGCTGTACCTGCATCCCTCTGCGCCAAGTCATCATCCTTAGTTTGCATCTCGCCGTCGAAGTCAACCACCGAATTTGAAGTGAGAAAACCTCACAAAGATGTATCGGTGGCCACCGCAATCCACATCAAGGTCCCTGCCAGGACGAGATGACCAATCGTCAGCGTGGGCCCAATAGACAGCGGTGCATCAGATCTAAACATAGCAGCCACACTGACGATGCACATTGTTCTGTAATTATGATATATAACTCAGTACATGCAAAAATTGATGCTTTATCAGATCACTGAAGAAAGCTATGGAATTCAACTGCAAAAGTACGCAACTATATATGGAATTGACATCATGTGCCAACAAGATAGACGTATCCAATGGAGAGGTGCGAAGCTACTGCAGCAAGGAGCATGTACCAGGGGAGCACATGCTTGCAATTAAGGTTAAGGTTTGCATGCATTTATCGATGATGTACATAGTTTAAAAAAACTGGTGATGTACATAGTTGCAAATGCAAAGAAGGTTAGAACAACTTGAGCATATGATTTCGATTTCCCTTTCCGAAACCCCCCAGTCCATTCAGCATCATCTTCGCAGCAATATAGCTCGAATTCGGTAACATAATCCGGGCCAACATAGCCCCAAAGCCAAGAGGAAAGAATAAAATTCTGATTAGCAATGTTACCTCCTTGATAGATTGCCAGACCCACATCTTTTGAAACAACCAAGAACTTAAAAGACCAATTCTGACAGGAAGAAACCTTGAATCAAGATGCATAACCCTCAAAACAGGACTGCAAAATGAGACTTACAGATTCCAAATTAAGCTTGGTCCTTGATCTGCAAAACTTAGCCACGAGAAATAATTCCTTGAGATTTCTGCCTTCAATAAAGAATTCCTTGAGATTTCAAATTCACCGGAACTCCAAACTTTTTTTCCGGATCTTAGCTTGTAAACCTACGTTGACCGAATTTGAGATCAGAAAGGGCAATGGTAGAGAACAAGATCTGAAAAGCACAAAGAAGACAAGTGATTGTCGGGACCGGAGTGGTCAACGTGAGGGGTTGTGGGCGCCAGGACCGGAGTGGTCACAAACGAGGGGCGGTGGCTGCCGCGGCCGTAGTGGCCAGCACCAGCAGAGCGGGTAGGAGCCGCATGGCGCGAGGCGGAGTGTTAGTCTGCAGTTTCGCGCATAACTAGTAGAGATGTCAGTGGGGGGAGATGCTCTGATTTTGATCGTCGTCTCAGTGAGATTCGGGGTTTATCTGAACACTTTATTAGTCAACTGATACTCAACTAACCACATCAGCGCGTTGGAAAACACTACCTGTTTATAAAAACGTTAAGTGGGGTCTACAGAAATACTGTTTGCAAATGAATATAAATCGATCTGGAAATGTGACCTGCCGGGATCGGAATCTCAAGGAATTATTCCTCGTGACCCAGCTCTGAAAACTACAGAAGAACCTCGTCTAGCAAGGGAAGTATAGAGGCACATAGCCTTGTTCTCAGGATACTCAAGCCGGACAGAGTCTGTACGCACACAGTCTATTCTCGATGCCTCCCAAGCCCAGGTGGTTATAGCTGAATTGAAAACCAGGGCATCAAGGGGACACTAGACTAATAAAAACGAGCACCCCTGGCTGAATCCAAATGCAGGGTGAGTATGATATGCATGGCTCGTCAAGGTGAGGGTATCAACACTCTGCCCTAGGGGATGCAAGCGACCGGTAGAGCATAATACAACCTATCTAGTGTATTTGATTTATGTTTCGATCACAAGAGCTCTCTCCTACTATGCGTAGTGTATGTATATATAAGCAGCAAAATGACTAGTGTGAAAGAGTATTTCTTAGTTGCTAGTAGTACTACTTATGTGACCCAACATGCTTTGTTTTAAAATAATGAAATAAAGTATTTGTGATCCGCTGCACTCTCTGCATGGAGGCATCAGAAGCAATAAATCTTCCTTAAAATAAAGTACTACACTAGTTGGGAAAAATGTCATTTTTACCTAACAAAGGAGAAAGGGGCGTCCTTGATGGTGACGGTGGTAGCATAGCTGAGGATGTGAATGCTATCTCAACATGGTGTTACAGCTCCGGTTGGTGCCATGACAGTTGCTACTATATGCGTGTTTACGTATGTAAATGTGGCTTCGTCACCCTTCTTGATGTTATGTTGAGGACTCCGCTGGCCAATGAAAGATGCACCAAGAGCTATAGCCCGAGTTTCGGCTATGAGTTTGTTACCGTACATAGTAGCAACACTACAAACGAATATTATTCGGCTTTCTCTTGAATGAGTGTGTATGTGGTAAATAAAGGGGACTGATCAAAAGAGATCGGAAGAGACATTATTGCTAAAGACCCATAGTTTCCAAACATTAAGCCACAGCGAAAACTTATGCATGATCAAAGTGCTTCTTTGTTCCTAAATACTGCTAACCATGTATGCGTAATGCACGCCTCAACCAATACATGAAGAATTACACTTAAAACTTTTGGACACAATGCAAGCACCTTAATACTCCCTCCGTAAACTTTTATAAGAAATTTTAGATCACTACTTTGGTATCTTAAAACTTCTCATATTAGTTTACAAAGGTAGTACAATTCACACAAGCATATGCGATGCAGAGCGCACAAATCCTTCGTGTGTTCCTCTTATTCTGTCTGATTCCATTCCTATAGACCTCGATATCACATCTTGCATGTTTTCGACCACTGCCACCAATAATAACCACCATCGGTGATACCTCCTCGTACTACACATGGACGCCCCTCTCCGTTTTCGTGAATAATTGAGCTCCATTGCCACTTTTATTCTTAAATTTCATAAGAGCATCTCCAACAAGCGCGCGAAATAAGTCATGCGCTGAATAAACCGCCCATTTGGCGTGCTCCAGCAGGTATGCGGAAGTTTGACGCGCTAAAGAAAACAGCGCACAGGGAAAAAGCAGCATCGCGCGCAGCAGTTTTCGCGCGCATAGTCCAGCGCGCTAGGTAAAAGCGGCACACACGCCCGCCAACTGCCACACTTTGCCTCCCGCCGCGTCTTCTTCCTCGCCTCTTCCGGTGCTCCGCTGCCGTCACACCTTCTCCACGCCTCTTCCAACGCCCCGCCGCCATAGCGCCTTCTCCCCCGCCTCCAGCGTGCCGCCATGCCACCGCGCCCACGGAGTAGCTCCGGCTTTCGCGGCATTCGTCTCCTCCCCTCCGGTGTGTATTACGCGGAGATCCGCTCCAACGATGCATGCCTTGGGCTCGGAACGTTCGAGACCGCCCACGAGGTCTCCCACGCGTACGACGCGGCGGCGTGGCGCCTCAGGAGGCCATGGGCGCAGATGAACTTCTTCGACAAGAGGACGCGCGAGCAGGCGCAGGAACTCACGCCTCCCCCGCGACTAATCTCCGAGGAGGATCGCCGCGTCCAGCAGAGTCGGGGGCGTCGCTTCCTCATCGCCGTGGCGGATGAGCACGCCATGGCGGTGTAGCGCGAGCGCTTCTCGCGGGACATCGTCACCGAGGAGTTCTGAGCGCAGAGGAGGGCGAAGCGAGCCGCACGTTGGGCTGACAAGCATGCGTGGAAGGCATTGGTGGAAATTCAGTGCCAGCTGGGACCTACGTCGACCTGGGACGAGGAAGATCCTCGGTGGGTCGACGCGTTTACATCGTCGGACTACACCACCGAGGAGGACGAGGAGTAGTTTTATCTAGTTTAAGCATCGTTTAATCTAGATTTGCATGGTATGAACTAGCTTGTGGTGTGGGGCTTTAATTATGCTATGAATTTGAATTGTGTGTTGTTTCGTGTTTTTTCTTATGTGTTGTTTCATGTTTTTTCCAAAGCAACGGCTGGTCACATGCGCTGGATTTTGCCGCGCCTGCTGGCGCTACAGCGGCGCGCTAAAATTTGCAGCGCCTGCAAAAGCAGCCCACCTCCCCCCGCGCGAAATCGCTATTTCGGTGCTGTAAAAGTTTTTAGCATGCCACGCAACCGCGCGTCTGTTGGAGATGCTTTAAAAAAGTGTACAAGAGAATGCTCATGGAATAACACATACGAATAATGGCGTCCAAAGCCTTCCGAAGAGGATATGTAAACAACAGAAAATTCATATGTATATTGTATAAAACTAAAAAATAATACAAATCAAATATCACTCTAAATGAGTTTGTGCGTAACTGTCAGGACCCCGATTCTAAGTCACACCAGTCTAGCCTGTAACACCTCATATCACTTTGCGGCCTCACGCACGGTATTCCCACGGGTGTCGCCTTACCATGGCCCGGGACCGTTTGCGCCTTTTGGCTCACGTATATGATAGTGTCGCTAGCATCCATATGACAGAGAACCCGGGCCGACATGACTAGTCGTGAACCCAAAGTGGCACTAACTTACGGGGACAGGCATACATGAATCAACATCGAGCATGTCGGTCAGCAGCGTGCGAATCCGGGCTGTAGCACTGGGCTAACAGGACTCCGGGAACCCGGGCTGTAGCACGCTAGGCAGGACTCCGGATGTCACCGAGTGACATTTCCCCGAAGGGACAGACACAGGAACGAAGTGAATCACATGCTGGCCAGTCAAGTGTTCCGGAGCAGTAGTGCTGGGCTAGCAGGACTCCGGTGAACCGGGCTGTAGCGGACTACTATGGCTCATGGAAGCACAAGACTACATTTCCCCATAAAAGAGGCTACCAAGGATAAACAACTAGGTTGTTGGATCCCACACATACCAAGCATTTCAATCATACACACAATATGCTCGATATGTGTAAATACAACATGGCATCACAGCATAACTCTACGACTCAAGTATTTATTCATTAGGCTCCGAGGACCCAAGTATTACAAACATGGGTCTCATGACCCCAACATACAGAGCACACAAACAACAAGCACATGCGGAAGCATAACTTGTCTGAGTACAGATAACTATAAATGAAGAAGGCTGAGAAGCCTGACTATCTACAAGACCCTGCCGAGGGCACAAGATCGTAGCTGAGGTAACAAGCTAAACGTCGAAGTCCACGCGGAACTACTAGCGAGACTGACGTCTCTCTGCAAAAACATAAAATAGGCAAACGTGATTACAAATGTACCCAGCAAGACTTACATCAGAACTAACTACATATGCATCGGTATCAACAAAGGGGTAGTGGAGTTTAACTGCAGCAAGCCAGCTTTGACTCAGTGGCTAACCTGAACTACGACTGCAAGCAACTCTTTTGAGGTGGCGCACATGAGTCCACATATTCACCATATCAATACACCACTATGGATCCGCTCCCGTCTCCCTACGAGAAGGCCATCCATAGCACTCACGCTTATCTTGCGAGTTTTAGAGTATCCACTTTCACTTGTCTATGAACTGTACAGGCAACCCAGAAGTCCTTTACCGCGGACACGACTATTCGAATAGATCATGTTAACCCTGAAGGGGTGTACTTCTTCACACACGCTCTCACCACTTACCGCCGTTTACACGACATGTACTCGGCACCCTTCAAGCGGAAGCCCAACGAGGGTGTCGGCCACGGCCTACCTAAACACTCAAGTCTCTAGTCCAGGTTTATCGCCTATTCAGGTTCCATCCGCAGGGAGTCCGGCCGAGGTTTCCACATACGGCCCCGAACGATATGTGCAGGGTTCCCGAGACACCAAACGGGCGCCCGGTACACCGTGCCACGTGCCTACCGCATCACAGCCCACCCCTCGAGTCAACTCCGTGCACGACCTCCAGCATACTACAAACACCAGAAACTACTTGCAACTCCTGGACAGAGGACAAGGGTGGTTAAGAAGCCGAGAGGGTCCATTGGTTTCGGGCCCAATGCATGGTAGTAGCTGTTCAAGGATCACAAACACAGAACTCAGTTCCTTAGGACGACTTCAATGAAACAACCCACCATGTTGTAACGCCCACGATGCGGCTATATCTCCCACGTGTCGAGGCACGACTTAGCGGCATAACCGCATAGTGGTTTTGTCGCAAGAAGGGTCATCTTCACACAATCCCATGTAATGAACAAGAATGGGATAAAGAGTTGGCTTACAATCGCCACTTCACACAATACGTAAATATAATTCATACATCATCCAAAATACAAACATATAGACCGACTACGGTCAAATCCAGATGAAAATAAGATAACCCCAAATGCTAGATCCCCGATCGTCCCAACTGGGCTGCACTACTGATCATCAGGAAAAGACACATAGTAACGACCATGTTCCTCGTCGAACTCCCACTTGAGATCGACCCCATCATCTGTACTTGCATTGTCGGCACCTGCAACTGTTTTGGTAGAATCTGTGAGTCACGGGGACTCAGCAATCTCACACCCGCGAGATCAAGACTATTTGAGCTTGTAGGAAAGGATGGTGTAATGAGGTGGAGCTGCAGCGGCAATAAGCATATATGGTGGCTAACATACGCAAGAGAGAGCGAGAAGAGAAGCAACGGAACGGTCGTCATCTAGCAATGACCAAGAAGTGATCCTGAACTCCTACTTACGTCATACATAACTCAGACCGTGTTCACATACCGGACTCTGCCGAGAAGAGACCATCATGGCTACACACGCAATTGATGTATTTTAGCTGGGTCAAGTGACAAGTTATCTACAACTGGACATTAACAAATTCCCATCTGCCTCATAACCGCGGGCACGGCTTTCGAAAGATAATACCCTGCAGGGGTGTCCCAACTTAGCCCATCATAAGCTCTCACGGTCAACGAAGGATAAACCTTCTCCCGGAAAGACCGGATCAGTCTCGGAATCCCGGTTTACAAGACATTTCGACAATGGTAAAACAAGACCAGCAAAGCCGCCCGAATGTGCCGACAAATCCTGATAGGAGCTGCACATATCTCGTTCTCAGGGCACACCGGATTGTCCAAGCTTCCGATAGGCCAGACCAGAGTTGCCCCTGGTGGCCACCGGCGACTGACAGGTTGGACCAATACTCAGAGGAGCACTGGCCCGGGGGTTTAAATAAAGATGACCCTCGGGCTCTAGAAAACCCGGGGAAAAAGGCTTAGGCGGCAAATGGTAAAACCAAGGCTGGGCCTTGCTGGAGGAGTTTTATTCAAGGCGAACTGTCAAGGGGGTCCCATAAATCACCCGACCGCGTAAGGAACGCAAACTCAAGGAACATAATCCCGGTATAACAGAAACTAGGGCGGCAAGAATGGAACAAAACACCAGGCACAAGGCCGAGCCTTCCACCCTTTACCAAAAATATATATAGATGCATTAATTAAATAAGAGATATTGTGATATCCCAACGTATCCATGTTCCGACATGGAACAACTTCAACTTCACCTGCAACTAGCAACGCTATAAGAGTTACAAAATATCTCCAAAATATGCATGGATCTCTCTGTAGCATCAAGTTTACATGGCAACAAAATAACAGCAGACAAGGACTTAGAGAAATCAGAAACATTACGGAGAATACTTTGCATGCTTGTGCTAGTCACTACATAAATCACAAAAATACATGGCATACACCCTTGGAAAGATGGCATGGCATACAGCAAAACACATGTAGAGCTCATGCCCATCAGATGCACAGATTTAATGATACAAAAATGACAAATCTCCAAGTTCTGTTAAGAACCAGCAGATAACAACAACTAGCCCTCTTGCAACAGAGATTTCGGCATCAAGATGACCTCTAATGAACATGGTGCAATTGAACAAAATGTAGAGAATCATGAGAAGAACAATTTGACATATTACACGCGCGAAACGGAGCTACATGCAAGGAGTTATGCAACAAGGAACGGGCTCAATCGTACAGCACCATCATGTACAAGGCTGTGCACATGACATACGAAGCGTCCCCGAGTCGGCATAGCCAAGGACTCTTTAAGACACTACGAGACCACTGTAAAACCAACCGTGGAAAGGCGGACCACTAGACGTCGAACCCCAATCTCATATCATGCGTCCGTCGGAAAGATATCCTAAGGCTACTTGAATTCCCACTTATAAACTCCCGAAACTTTCTGGTTATGCAATCTGGTGTAGGGGATACAGGGGACACAAAATATATCACCCAAACTAGCAATCCCTAGATCCAGCTGTATCCATCCGTCAACACATAACCAAGAAACCTTCGGAAATCGTTTACCTCAACCTTCGAAAAACATCCGTTATACAAGTTATGGAAATACTCCCGAACTCCCGCCCCAGTACTGGGTGGCGTCGAGGTGATCTCACCAACAACTGCATAAAAGAGATTTCGATGTCGGTGAAACTCAGGTATTCCAGAACTGCAACGATAAAATTGTGACGACAACACCTCGGAGCTCAACTCCCCGGGACACTGCCACAATCCCTAAATGTCAGGAGGCACCAAGAACAATGTTCTCATCACAAAACCATCTGAACGATTCCAAGATACCCGCGTGATCCTAATTTTTTTTTTAGTGAAATTTGAGGAGAGAATAGTCAAGACTTCTACGCTAGGAGACCTCACCAGAGCGACGAAGGGACTGAGGAGTAAAAAGAATCCTACTCTCCGATATATATAATCCTAAGACTCAAAACATTTTTGTTCTAGACTCAACAACGCCAGCGATTCGATCAAGCAGGGGACTCCTAAGTCGGGGATGGCTCTGATTACCAACTTGTAACGCCCACGATGCGGCTATATCTCCCACGTGTCGAGGCACGACTTAGAGGCATAACCGCATAGTGGTTTTGTCGCAAGACGGGTCATCTTCACACAATCCCATGTAATGAACAAGAATGGGATAAAAAGTTGGCTTACAATCGCCACTTCACACAATACATAAATATAATTCATACATCATCCAAAATACAAACATATAGACCGACTACGGTCAAAATCCAGATGAAAATAAGATAACCCAAATGCTAGATCCCCGATCGTCCCAACTGGGCTCCACTACTGATCATCAGGAAAAGACACATAGTAACGACCATGTTCCTGGTCGAACTCCCACTTGAGATCGACCCCATCATCTGTACTGGCATCGTCGGCACCTGCAACTGTTTTGGTAGAATCTGTGAGTCACGGGGACTCAGCAATCTCACACCCGCGAGATCAAGACTATTTGAGCTTGTAGGAAAGGATGGTATAATGAGGTTGAGTTGCAACGGCAATAAGCATATATGGTGGCTAACATACGCAAGAGAGAGCGAGAAGAGAAGCAACGGAACGGTCGTCATCTAGCAATGACCAAGAAGTGATCCTGAACTCCTACTTACGTCATACATAACTCAGACCGTGTTCACTTCTCGGACTCCGCCGAGAAGAGACCATCACGGCTACACACGCAGTTGATGTATTTTAGCTGGGTCAAGTGACAAGTTATCTACAATCGGACATTAACAAATTCCCATCTGCCTCATAAACGCGGGCACGGCTTTCGAAAGATAATACCCTGCAGGGGTGTCCCAACTTAGCCCATCATAAGCTCTCACGGTCAACGAAGGATAAACCTTCTCCCGGAAAGACCCGATCAGTCTCGGAATCCCGGTTTACAAGACATTTCGACAATGGTAAAACAAGACCAGCAAAGCCGCCCGAATGTGCCGACAAATCCCGATAGGAGCTGCACATATCTCGTTCTCAGGGCACACCGGATTGTCCAAGCTTCCGATAGGCCAGACCAGAGTTGCCCCTTGTGGCCACCGGCGACTGACAGGTTGGACCAATACTCAGAGGAGCACTGGCCCGGGGGTTTAAATAAAGATGACCCTCGGGCTCTAGAAAACCCGGGGAAAAAGGCTTAGGCGGCAAATGGTAAAACCAAGGTTGGGCCTTGCTGGAGGAGTTTTATTCAAGGCGAACTGTCAAGGCGGTCCCATAAATCACCCGACCGCGTAAGGAACGCAAACTCAAGGAACATAATCCCGGTATAACAGAAACTAGGGCGGCAAGAGTGGAACAAAACACCAGGCACAAGGCCGAGCCTTCCACCCTTTACCAAAAATATATATAGATGCATTAATTAAATAAGAGATATTGTGATATCCCAACGTATCCATGTTCCGACATGGAACAACTTCAACTTCACCTGCAACTAGCAACGCTATAAGAGGAACTCGTCTCCCGGCTAATGGTCATCTTGCCTGCAAGGTTCTCAGAGTTGTCGAAAGCTTGATCCTCGTAAGCGTACTCAACAGGTTCCTCGTTCACGAACTCGTCTCCCGGCTCTACCCAAGACAAGAACACAAGCAATGGAACCACAATCAACTACGAGAAATGCACAAGCAACATGATGCAAAACATGTATGATATGCAAGATATGATATGCGATGCATATGCGTGCTCCAGAAGGAAAATAATGAACAAGAACGTAACTTGGCAAACCAAGCATGCCACTGGAAAGATGAGATGATTTCGGTCGAAATCGATATAAAGATCACGGGAAACGGATGCACGGTTTGCAAATGGCAAGCAAAACAAGAATGACACGAATCTGCGATTAACAGCATGATAGCACTTAAAATGCAACAAGTAACAATGCTATGGCACCCCAACATAGCAACCAAGCACATGGCAGTGATCTACAGGAGATGCTTGACAAAAGATGAACACTGAGCTACGGCTAGATCACAACATATCGAGCTCAAACAAGCATGGCGAAAGTGCAAAAGATAACAGGATCACAGACTTTGTGAAAAACTGGACATGCCAGAAAACAGCATCAGGTAGCAATGTTCAGAGCACGAAAACAACATGCTACAAGAGCTTACCATAGCAAAACAAGGCATGGAAGTGTTCTACTAAATGCATAGGACAAAAGTCCCTTACTGACCATAAGAGAAAAAGGACCAGAAGATATGATGGCAAGCATGTAAACATAGCAAGCTTCGTTATCAGGTTCCAGACTTTGCAGAAAATAGAGCATGGCAGAAACAATAATATGAGGACATGTTGGTGAGCTTTATGCCCTCACTACAGAGCAATGCATGACAAACCAAGCATACCTACAGCAAGATGGCATGTTTATGAAGCTATCCATGACAAGAGTATAAGCATAGCATGTATGGATCAACTACAATAAGCTTGGCAAAATTGCATATTATGTGAAGAATCTGCCAGAAATATTTTATAGAAAAAGTAGAGCAAGATTGGGTCATGCTATGGTACTCCATAATTATAAACAAGGGCAGGAATGGATCAATTACAATAGCTACAAAATATCTTTACTGAACATCTCCAAAATATGCATGGATCTCTCTGTAGCATCAAGTTTACATGGCAACAAAATAACAGCAGACAAGGACTTAGAGAATTCCCTGTCCCTGAAAACAGAAACATTACGGAGCCTACTTTGCATGCTTGTGCTAGTCACCACAGAGATTATAAAAATACACGGCATACACCCTTGGAAAGATGGCATGGCATACAACAAAACACATGTAGAGCTCATGGCCATCAGATGCACAGATTTAATGATACAAAAATGACAAATCTCCAAGTTCTGTTAAGAACCAGCAGATAACAGCAACTAGCCCTGTTGAAACAGAGATTTGGGCATCAAGATGACCTCTAATGAACATGGTGCAATTGAACAAAATGTAGAGAATCACGAGACGAACAATTTGACATATTACACGCGCGAAACGGAGATACATGCAAGGAGTTATGCAACGAGGAACAGGAGCATATGCTGTAAGAATTCAAGGACTTGGCAAAATCGGAGGGGGGTTTCGGGTGCGTTGACCCCGATCGGATCTGGCCGAGGGCTGAGCTCGAGCTCCCGTTCGCCAGCGACGACGGCCGGAGAGGGCGGAGGTGAGGCAGGCGGCCGGAGGCAGAGGAGGAGGACGGAGGGGCGCCGGCGAGGTGGTCAGTGCGGGCGGCGCCGGTG
>NC_057811.1:58472709-58489918 GCF_018294505.1 Triticum aestivum
GGCGGCGCGGGTCGGCGTGCGGAGCCGGGAGGCGGCGGCGGATCGGGCCGGGCGGGCCCCTCCTGGGCCCGGCGGGCCGGCGGCGCGAGGAGGAGAGAGAGGGCGCCCGGGGTGACGTGGCGCGCCCTTATTGGCTGCGGCCGGCGGCGGGTTGTGTCCGGCGGCGTACGGACACGTCCGGCGCGCGGAGGGACGAAGGCTAGGGTTTGGTCTGCGTTTCGTTTTTCGGGGGTCTCACATATAAATAGGTAGAGGGAGCTAGGAGGCTCCAAATGAGGTGCGGTTTTCGCCCACACGATCGTGATCGAACGACCTAGAGCATGGAAGAGAGTTTGGTGGGTTTTGGGCTGGTTTTGAGGGGGTTTTTGCTGCAACACACAAATGGACTTTGCGGATGCCCGGTTAACCGTTGGAGTACCAATCGACCTCCAAATGGAACGAAACTTGACCGGTGGTCTCCGGGTTGTATACTAGGTCCACTTGACAAGCCTCGGTCCATTCCGAGAAAGTTTGACACCCGCACATGAAAGAAAACAAAAGGGGTGCACCGGAGGAAATAGGAGCGCCGGATTGCAAAACGGACAACGGGGAAAATGCTCGGATGCATGAGACGAACATGTATGCAAATGCAATGCACATGATGACATGATATGAAAATGCATGACATGACAAAATGCAAAACGAAAGACAAAACCCGACCACGGAGGGAATATCATAGCACATAGCCGAAAATGGCAAGAGTCGGAGTTACAAATATGGCAAGTTACATGCGGGGTGTTACACATGTACTCCTACATGGCCTCTCATCGATACCTTTACCAAATGATGTTCACACACTTAGCTCTCAACAGTAGGACATGTTCACACGCCTCCAATCCATCCCCGATGAATCATACCTACTCTAAGCAGTAGCAGCCATGACAAACAAGCATGAATGAGTAGGCACATCAGGGCTCAAACAACTCCTACTCATGCTAGTGGGTTTCATCTATTTACTGTGGCAATGACAGGTCATGCAGAGGAAAAGGGGTTCAACTACCGCAGCACGTAACAGTTGAATCGTTGTTGTCCTAATGTAGTAAAAGAGAGCAGGAGCAAGAGAGTGGGATTGTATCAGAATGAACAAGGGGGTTTTGCTTGCCTGGCACTTCTGAAGATAGTATAGTTCTTCATCGGTGTCATCGATCACGTCGTCGGAACATCGTCTACAAAGAGGGAACGGATACCGGCAAACAAAGAAGGAAATACAATCAATGCAATGCAACAATATGATGCATGATATGACATGGCATAATGAGTGTGTTTTGGGTTGATCCAAGCTAGAACAGATTGAAATGAGTCCATTTGAACCAAAGATTCAAATGCAAACCCATTTTATGAAGTCATAAAGGTGCATTAACTTGTTTCACTTGAACAGCAAGGTTAATGTATTCTGGCATGTATGAAACCATTACAGATGGTTAGATTGGATTTTTCTGATCAAATTTCATATATAAAACTTTGCATTTGGAGTTACAGATTAATTTCTATGAATTTTTGAAGTTTGTAGCATTTTCTGGAATTTTCTATATAAGAATAAATCCAGAAAAAGGTTAACTGCGTCAGCATGACGTCGTGGTGACATCAGCAGGTCAAAGGCGCCAGCCCAGGTCAAACCTGATGGCTGGGACCCACATGTCAGTGTAACAACTAACTAACAGAGTTAGTTAGTGTTACGTTAGCACTAATCTAGGTTAATTAGGGCCTGGGCCCACATGTCAGTGAGTCAGCCAATTAACTAAGTTAATTAGCGCTAACTAAGCTAACACCTAAACTAAACAGGGGCATGGCCCACACGTCAGTGACCCTGGGGGGGGGGTCAAACCCCAGGTGAAACGAGTCAACCCCGCCGGACTTGATCCACGGCTCGTCGCCGGCGACGCCAGAGACGGCGGAGGTGCTCGGGATCGCTCCTCCGGCGACCAAAAACAAGGCGGAGGGTATCTACGCGGAGCTGGCGAACGCGCGCATCCAATGGAGCAAGTGGGAGTAGCTGGGATGGCCGGAGCTTGCCGGAAAAGAGCTCGCGGCGGCGGCCGGCGTGCGGGTGTGCGCGGCGTCGGCGTTATACCGCACGGCAGGGGCCACGGAGGGGTGCTACGGGCACGTGAGGACGCGCTGAGCACAGTGGTGTGCTCAGATTCAAGCTACGTTCACTCTAGCCACGGTGGCGACGAAGCGCAACGGCGGCGAGCTTCGGTGATGGTGAGGGATGGCGCTACGGCATGCAAACGAGACGGAGAAGAGGGGGGTTCGGGGGAGGAGCTCACGGCGGTTGTAGTACGCGTCCCAGCGGGCTCGGGGAAGGGTTGGTGACGGTGTGCGGTCGTTGGCAATCTCGGCGGCTGAGAGGTTGAAGACGACGCCATGGTCGTGGTGCGGTGCGTCCGGCGTCCTGCGGGTCGTCCAGGAGGCGTATGCGACGGTGGCGGAGCTTTCACACAACACGGGAAGGCGAGAGGGGGTCGGGGAGCGCGGTGGTTCACAGCGGCCTTCCTTGGCCGCGTCGGCCGTCTCGGAAGAGAACGAGGGAGAGGAGGGGATGGACGCGAGAGAGAGAGAGGGAGGGCCCGGGGGGAGTGCGTGGCGTCGTCCAGAGGCATCCGGGCGAGCAGGCAGAGAGGAGGTGGAGGCCTCGGGCGCGCGCGCGTCGACACGCCTCTGCCTACTGGCAGACGTTGAAGACGACCGCTTCGGCCAGTGGGCTGGGCCACCAGCTGGGCCACCAGGTGGGCTGCTACAGGTAAGCCAGGTAAGCCTGCACTCTCTTCTGTCTTTTCTAGTTTTGTTCTGTTTTCTATTTATGCAAATTTCTTTTAATTTGGTTTTCAAACCAAATCACTTTTAGAAATTCTAAAAAATAGTTATGGGCATTAAATGAGTTATTCCAGAGGCCCTCAACTAATTCCAAAATTGTTGGAGCATTTAAAAATATTTATAGTATTTAAATGCCCCAATTCAAATACAATATGTGTTAATTCAAAAATCTAGAATGTCCTAGAAATATGTTCATCATTTTTGGCAGAGGTTTTCACCTTTATCAGAAATCATGAACATTTTCAAAGGGCATTTTGAGTTCATTGAAAATGATTTTATGTTGAACCTATTTGATTTGATCTGGTGCTAGGGTTTGATCAATCCCCATTTCAAATTCAAAAGAATTTAAACATGATGCAACACATGACTAGCTAGCTCAGAGCATACCAGAACTAGGGATGTGACAACTCACCCCCACTAAGCAAGAATCTCGTCCCGAGATTCAAGGAGTGAAGTAAGAGGATAGAGGGGTCACAAAACTATCACAGTCTTCTCGATCCAACTGCCCTTCTCGAAGATACCGATACATTGCATCACATCGATCTTGACATCTTTGTTTTCGAGATCTTCATTCAACACGGTGCTGACGGAAGGAAACTCTACAGGATTGATCTTCTCGAAGATCGACCTATTCAAGATCAACTCGCGGAATGAGATGTTGAACATCTCAAGTTGAGACACAAGGCACCCATCGAGAGGGATGGAAAGATGACGGAGGTTCAAATTGGTAGGCAATAATTCCACGCTGAAGTAGGATGGTGCATGGTTTCAAAGTAGCGAGGGGATAATTGCCATGATTCCACAACGGGGCACCTTGGGAGAGGTGACTCGTAGAATTATTACCTTAAGTGGCAAAAAGGATTACTTTTAATCCATAGATCATTGTAACTCTTTATGCCAACCTAAGGCAATCACATTCGATCATCTGAAGGAGTTCAAAAGAATGACATACTCGGACTAGAATGGATGATGTGGACTACCTTGTTGAAGACAACACAATGGATGATTTTGCTTATCATCGGAAATGGATGGGAGCCATGGTAGGACCACTTTTGAAGATGATCCTGAACAACAAATGCTGAGAAGGGCAGCCCATAGTAAAATGGCACAGCGTCGGGTGTAAAGCTGAGAACAAAATGCGAATGATGGGAATGATTCTAGTAACTGGGGAAAAAACTCAACAGTCGAGAGTGATTCCCCTGTTTGAGTGGTTATAGGGTAATCGAAGAAACTGAGAGCACGAGAATTCCTAGGGAGCAACTTCTACAATAAGTCGCACGAAATCCTCATGGAGAAGATGGAAAAAAATTGCTCAATCAAGATACTACAATGATAGATCTTCCGGCTAGGTGTGTCGGCCAGAACATCAACCTTGTCGGGACCTACATCATATATCTTGGAATAGCTCCAACCATCATATCTGCCTGAGATTCAGATCTAGTTGGTAGCGGAACATTTCAGACAGCATGTCTGGAAAAGAAATTTTGCAACACAAACCGACGAGATGATGTTGCGAGATTCTCAGGAAATGAACTACGATAGCCAGCTCCAAAACATGAGCTGATTCTGCTACATACATGTGAACATGATGTCCAAGACAAGCATGATCACGTAGAAGTCTTACAACATAACACTACCGAGTTCAGGTGGGGAACCATCATCGAGGATATCGAAGTCCTTGTATAAGTCTTGCTCTTAAGAAGGAACTTCTTTTCCTTGAACAAATCAATCAGTGGCTTGGTGTGCTAGGAAACACATATGGAATGGAGGCAGCCAACCTATCAAACCATAGAGTACTTCACACATATGCGTGACTAACTTGGGATGATTCCGGAGGAAGCAAAAACAAGCTTCCTTGAATCCACGGCGGCAACTTACATCAAATGCACGTGAATTAGAGGAAGTCACTTCTTTCATCCAAACGTATACCTCATGAGCGAAACATGAAGGCAATGCTTACAAAGTTTCCAATACTAGCTGGATGTTCAACACGAATCATGGAGGAGACAAGATGCTGCTGATGGGCTCAATAGCAACTCATCAGAATTTCCATATCACTGGACTCCCACTATCATGTGAACACGGTGATAGCATTGGTCAGACCAGAAGATGTAATGGTGTATGCTCGAGGGATCAACCACGAGTAAGACAACATTACGAACATCGCTAGTTCTGATTTGACTTGATGTTAGCCCATACTCAAGTCAAGTTTTGACAAGACAATAGATCCAACAACTGATCACGAGGACCAATTGGTGAAGATATCATCTTTCTTCAACACACACACAAACACAAAGATATCCCTTCAGAAAGAACCAAATTCGGTAAACCTTTTATCTTCCAACTCTCCAAGTTGTTGTTTAGCTTAACCAACTAGCTCAGGGGTATCCAACACAGATTCTTGGAGAATGGGTGGTTTGGAGGAAAACCAACATGATCACGAACTCAACATAGCGGTCAGGTGACAACCTGGTAATACTTTCGAGAAGATATTCGGAACATCACGAACCACCGATATGTTACTAAGCTCGAGAACAATCTTGCTTTTCAAAGCAAGATGATATGATCAAATAAGCAAGGGATTGAATAATCCTAACTCATTGATCAAAGAGTGCACCTGAAATAAGGACTAGGTAGCACAATCTATCTTAGAATGATGATTCAATAACCAACACGCTAAGAATGAGAATATTGTCCATTTACTACCAAGCAACTAGTTGCTAGGAGTATTGATTTCACACATCACGGTTCACTTGTCGGCGTGCCGGTTACAATAACACGGGAACCAAGGAATGAACAATGATGGTAAGAAGTATCACTGCGTCAAGAATTCATAAGAGGTGGTGCAATTCTCATGACATTCTTGGCATAAGATGGTAATACTTCAGTGTAGAACAGAACAAAAGCTGGATTGGCATTTTGATCTGCGGGATACAACCACTTTGACCCAATCCTAGAAATGGATGAGGTACTGGAGTTTGTTTCTCCTAGTCATCCCAACTAGAATGGCTTGACGGACCACAAGAATAATAGGCATTGATGAACACGAATGCAAAACTATTCCTGACTATCAATTGATAGACTAGGGTCGGAATACAGCTGAGGAGGGTCAACTCAAGGATCATATAACTTTCTGAATTGTGGATGCATAGATTAGTATGTCGAGCAAAGCTCAACATTTCTTCAGGATAACCCATGCAGAAAGGTAGAACTGGCAAATTCACAATGCAGAATGGAGAACTCATCAAGAGCACTCTTATTGTGATGTTTTTGGTTCAACAAGGAACTTCTGCCATAAGTAGTTCATGGTATTGGAAGAAGGATTTACCACGGACCTTGAGGACTATCGCAAAGGTTACTAATATCCTAAAGGTACGAGCAACGCTATCAACATGAATTAAGTAGGGTGAATTTTGTGCTCAAAAACCCAAGAGTAGAATACCTACTAACTAAATGGCATCATGGGATGCTTTCGAGAATGGCAGCCAGAATCATCACACTGGGAACACAAAACATGGCTAGATTACTAGGTGGTTCTCTAAGACACCTAGGGTCATAATAGTAGCTCCAACATATATACCGAGGCAATAGAGTACCTCAACGCACCGGTTAGTGTGCTTATTCTAACCAAAAAGGACATCGGGAACGGAAAGAAAGGATTTGCAAATGCATCAGGCTATTTAGAGATCTGGGATGACTCGGACAGCATCACGGCTGTAAATGCTCAAAAAGATTTGAGACATCCTGCAAATAGTGGCGTAACCACTTAACATCACAACAACAAGGTTCCGAGGCCAGCTATGAACAGACGGAAGTAGTAGAAACTGAACTGAGACTTGAATCCATCATTCTTATAAGTCTATGGATTAGTAACACATCATCCTGATAGATAGATGAGAAGGCCTAGTTCTTAATCCCCGTAGAAAAGAAGAGGTTGACTCAGATCAGAAGGGCATAAGGTATAAGGAGTAAAAAGAGCCTTACGTTCACTTCCACAATCAATTCCCTTATATAACTAAAGCATTTCTAGACTCAACTTCGACCAGTTTAGCATCCATATGACAGAGAACCCGGGCCGACATGACTAGTCGTGAACCCAAAGTGGCACTAACTTACGGGGACAGGCATACATGAATCAACATCGAGCATGTCGGTCAGCAGCATGCGAATCCGGGCTGTGGCACTGGGCTAACAGGACTTCGGGAACCCGGGCTTTAGCAGGCTAGGCAGGACTCCGGATGTCACCGCGTGACATTTCCCCGAAGGGATAGACACAGGAACGATGTGAATCACATGCCGGCCAGTCAAGTGTTCCGGAGCAGTAGTGCTGGGCTAGCAGGACTCCAGTGAACCAGGCTGTAGCGGACTACTATGGCTCATGGAAGCACAAGACTACATTTCCCCATAAGATAGGCTACCAAGGATAAACAACTAGGTTGTCGGATCCCACACATACCAAGCATTTCAATCATACACACAATATGGTCGATATGTGTAAAAAAACATGGCATCACAACATAACTCTACGACTCAAGTATTTATTCATTAGGCTCCGAGGAGCCAAGTATTACGAACATGGGTCTCATGACCCCAACATACAGAGCATACAAACAACAAGCACATGTAGAAGCTTAACTTGTCTGAGTACAGACAACTACAAATGAAGAAGGCTGAGAAGCCTGACTATCTACAAGACCCTGCCGAGGGCACAAGATCGTAGCTGAGGTAACAAGCTAAACTTCGAAGTCCACGTGGAACTACTAGCGAGACTGACGTCTCTCTGCAAAAACATAAAATAGGCAAACATGAGTACAAATGTACCCAACAAGACTTACATCAGAACTAACTACATATGCATCGGTATGAACAACGGGTAGTGGAGTTTAACTGCAGCAAGCCAGCTTTGACTCAGTGGCTAACCTGAACTACGACTGCAAGCAACTCTTTTGAGGTGGCGCACACGAGTCCACATATTCACCATATCAATACACCACTATGGATCCGCTCCCGTCTCCCTACGAGAAGGCCATCCATAGCACTCACGCTTATCTTGCGAGTTTTAGAGTATCCACTTTCACTTGTCTATGAACTGTACAGGCAACCCAGAAGTCCTTTACCGCAGACACGGCTATTCGAATAGATGATGTTAACCCTGCAGGGGTGTACTTCTTCACACACGCTCTCACCACTTACCGCCGTTTACACGACATGTACCCGGCAACCTTCAAGCGGAAGCCCAACGAGGGTGTCGGCCACGGCCTACCTAAACACTCAAGTCTCTAGTCCAGGTTTATCTCCTATTCAGGTTCCATCCGCAGGGAGTCCGGCCGAGGTTTCCACATACGGCCCCGAACGATGTGTGCAGGGTTCCCGAGACACCAAACGGGCGCCCGGTACACCGTGCCACGTGCCTACCGCATCACAGCCCACCCCTCGGGTCAGCGCTGCGCACGGCCTCCAGCATACTACAAACACCAGAAACTACTTGCAACTCCTGGACAGAGGACAAGGGTGGTTAAGAAGCCGAGAGGGTCCATTGGTTTCGGGCCCAATGCATGGTAGTAGCTGTTCATGGATCACAAAAACAGAACTCAGTTCCTAAGGACGGCTTCAATGAAACAACCCACCATGTACTCCTACATGGCCTCTCGTCGATACCTTTAGCAAATCGTGTTCACACACTTAGCTCTCAACAGTAGGACATGTTCACACGCCTCCAATCCATCCCCGATGAATTAGACCTGATCCAACTCTAAGCAGTAGCAGGCATGACAAACAAGCATGAATGAGTAGGCACATCAGGGCTCAAACAACTCCTACTCATGCTAGTGGGTTTCATCTATTTACTGTGGCAATGACAGGTCATGCAGAGGAAAAGGGGTTCAACTACCGCAACATGTAACAGTTGAATCGTTGTTGTCCTAATGCAGTAAAAGAGAGCAGGAGCGAGAGAGTGTGGTTGTATCGGAATGAACAAGGGGGTTTTGCTTGCCTGGCACTTCTGAAGATAGTATAGTTCTTCATCGGTGTCATCGATCATGTCGTCGGAACATCGTCTACAAAGAGGGAACGGATACCGGCAAACAGAGAAGGAAATACAATCAATGCAATGCAACAATATGATGCATGATATGACATGGCATAATGAGTGTGTTTTGGGTTGATGCAAGCTAGAACAGATTGAAATGAGTCCATTTGAACCAAAGATTCAAATGCAAACCCATTTTATGAAGTCATAAAGGTGCATTAACTTGTTTCACTTGAACAGCAAGGTTAATGTGTTCTGACATGCATGAAACCATTACAGATGGTTAGATTGGATTTTTCTGATCAAATTTCATATATAAAACTTTGCATTTGGAGTTACAGATTAATTTCTATGAATTTTTGAAGTTTGTAGCATTTTTGGAATTTCCTATATAAAAATAAATCCAGAAAAAGGTTAACTGCGTCAGCATGACGTCGTGGTGACGTCAGCAGGTCAAAGGCGCCAGCCCAGGTCAAACCTGACGGCTGGGACCCACATGTCAGTGTAACAACTAACTAACAGAGTTAGTTAGTGTTACGTTAGCACTAATCTAGGTTAATTAGGGCCTGGGCCCACATGTCAGTGAGTCAACCAATTAACTAAGTTAATTAGAGCTAACTAAGCTAACACCTAAACTAAACAGGGGCATGGCCCACACGTCAGTGACCCTGGGGGGTCAAACCCCGGGTCAAACGAGTCAACCTCGCCGAACTTGGTCCACGGCTCGTCGCCGTCGACGCCAGAGACGGCGGAGGTGCTCGGGATCGCTCCTCCGGCGACCAAAAACAAGGCAGAGGGTATCTACGCGGAGCTGGCGAACGCGCGCATCCAATGAAGCAAGTGGGAGTAGGTGGGGTGGCCGGAGCTCACCGGAAAAGAGCTCGCGGCGGCGGCCGGCGTGCGGGTGTGCGCGGGGTCGGCGTTATACCGCACGGCAGGGGCCACGGAGGGGTGCTACGGGCACGTGAGGACGCGCTGAGCACAGTGGTGTGCTCAGATTCAAGCTACGTTCGCTCTAGCCACGGTGGCGACGAAGCACAACGGCGGCGGGCTTTGGTGACGGTGGGGGATGGCGCTACGGCATGCAAACGAGACGGAGAAGAGGGGGGTTCGGGGGAGGAGCTCACGGCGGTTGCAGTACGCTTCTCAGCGGGCTCGGGGAAGGGTTGTGAAGGCGTGCGGTCGTCGGCGATCTCGGCGGCCGAGAGGTTGAAGACGACGCCATGGTCGTAGTGCGGTGCGTCCGGCATCCTGCAGGTCGTCCAGGAGGCGTAGGCGACGGTGGCGGAGCTTTCACGCAACACGGCAAGGCGAGAGGGGGTCGGGGAGCGCGGTGGTTCACGGCGGCGCTTCCTTGGCCGCGTCGGCCGTCGCAGAAGAGAGCGAGGGAGAGGAGGGGATGGACGCGCGAGAGAGAGGGGGGGCCCGGGGGGAGTGCGTGGCGTCGTCCAGAGGCATCCGGGCGAGCAGGCAGAGAGGAGGTGGAGGCCTCGGGCGAGCGCGCGTCGACACGCCTCTGCCTACTGGCAGAGGTTAAAGACGACCGCTTCGGCCAGTGGGCTGGGCCACCAGCTGGGCGACCAGGGGAGCTGCTACAGGTAAGCCAGGTAAGCCTGCACTCTCTTCTGTCTTTTCTAGTTTTGTTCTGTTTTCTATTTATGCAAATTTCTTTTAATTTGGTTTTCAAACCAAATCACTTTTAGAAATCCTGAAAAATAGTTATGGGCACTAAATGAGTTATTCCAGAGGCCCTCAACTAATTCCAAAATTGTTGGAGCATTTAAAAATATTTATAGTATTTAAATGCTCCAATTCAAATACAATATGAGTTAATTCAAAAATGCAGAATGTCCTAGAAATATGTTCATCATTTTTGGCAGAGGTTTTCACCTTTATCAGAAATCATGAACATTTTCAAAGGGCATTTTGGGTTCATTGAAAATAATTTTATGTTGAACCTATTTGATTTGATCTGGTGCTAGGGTTTGATCAATCCCCATTTCAAATTCAAAAGAATTTAAACATGATGCAACACATGACTAGCTAGCTCAGAGCATACCAGAACTAGGGATGTGGCAGTAACTATTATTCAACAATGTGTTGTGTTTGAGTATTAAAAAGAATTCATAGTAGCTCATATCAAATCAAAATTACGCAATGAACCTTTTTCAAAGTCAATGATTTTTTTTCAAAATTTTAACTTTTTTTAATGTGTGTTTTTAATTTGAATTCTTTTTTCCCTGAATGATTTATTTTTTTCTCAAAAAGTTAATGCTCAATGGTTGACCCCGTCAAGGGTTGACTGGTCAACCACAAACCGATCGATGAGGGAAGCCGGGGGAAGCGCACGTCAGGGGCGATCTCTTCGGCTTGTTCTTGGGCCGGCCCACGTACTCAGGCGCATGGGCGCTGGTTTGGTCTACTGCTGCATAAGGCGCTAGTGAGGAGGTCTCGGCGAGCTCGTCCGCTCCTATGAGTATTCGATTTCTTTATCAACTGTAATATGTTTCGGGTTGAGAGTGTATTTTTGTCTATGATCAGACCACTGAAAGGGAACACCAAAACAACCCATGATTAATTTCTCCATACACATGCAAAAAATTCTACCTGCAGATATAGGACTCACTCACTCTAGCTCTGTAGAATGCGACAGGTGAACACCGTTTGCAGATTTGCGGCCTCGACCTTCCTATAGAGCTACATCCGAGCAATACAAATCAATGTTACAATTCATGCATTACATATTCAGTTACAACTTACATGATTGACATCTACACTCATAGAATAAAGCATGCGGTTGCATCTAGAGTCCGTAGTATTCCATGCTTCCCCACTTCACAGTAAGGATGTACATATCCCATTTGTAATGAATGGATATTATGCAAAAGGTTACACATAGCCGACACACAACACACATTTTCATCATAATTTAGGCCTTAAGTTGTCGATTTGCCTCCTGGTAACCAATTTCCAAATACATCTGAGATATTCTGAGGTTTTAGAAGGTCAAATGTCACACATGCTACTTGACAATCTATGTAGGCTAATAGAGATATGATAAATTAATTGTGAATAGATCATTCTATTTTTGGGTTTGTGAGGGGCAGAGATATTCATTACTCCGGTGTAAAATTACAGTTAGCTAACAAGAGCTTGCCCGATACACAATCCGCCGAGAGAACCAAAGATTGGTGTCACCCCCGGTTCTAGTAAAGTTAGCCAAGACATAAGCACACACACCGTATTTATTTTTTTAGTATAGAGGTGTGAGAAGGATGAACCTTACTTTAGGACGATCAACTTTCTTGAGAACGTTATCTGTGTTCCCGTTAAGATTTCCCCTCACTCCGGTTCTAGTAAAGTTAGCTAAGAGTAGGCAACGCCGAGGCCAAGCCCTCCATGGTAACAACGATCTCATTTCCATATGCATCAGAAGTGTGGAACAGTGCTCTCCAAGCTGTAAGAATAGTAACCCCAGCCGAGTCTCTGAGCACCATACGCTCTCCAGGCATAACATCATATTGGTGCCATATGATCCATGCATCCACGGATGGCACTCTACAACCATCTGCCGAAAGGTGCTTATTGACATCGCACGACCATATTTTTTGGCACACTAGTAGTGTGAGCAGGTGGAATAGGGGCAGAGGGGTTGTTGGTGGAGCAGCGGCTACCGGCATCCACCACTGGACAGGCCGCCGAACAGAGGTGGAGGGACGAAAGGGACCTGATTTCTTCTTCTTAATTTCTTGAGGGGTCTTTCTGTCAATTTATTTTCCACGTCACTCGGTCACTGCATGCCAGCGAGCAAGGCCTGTCAGATCAGGTTAAATGAGCCAAAGCGAGCGCAGTGCAATCTGCAAAAAATAGGCACTGCATGCGGCGGTTTCTGCAAAGTTCATGTAGAAATGTCTTTTCTGCAAGTGATGGCGAAATGTGGCTGTTTCTTGCTTTTGACTCTTTTCTTTGATATGCCTTTTCATGTTCAAAAGGCTTGTTTGGGAGAGTTCTAAATCTAGGGTTCCGTGTCCACGAGAAAGCCCTAGTAAAGAGCTAATTCTTGGGAAAGCGAGGCTGCACTTTTCTGTGAGCCCTCGAGTTGGGGTATTTAACCGTCTATATGTTGTGGAAGAATGCACATAACCATTAGCTCTTGCCCTTCCACATATCAAACTTTAACTAGTTCCACATGTTGCCTTGCTTCTATCTAATTGAAGATAGATGTAAAACACATCTCTCGATCTATTAGTGTTTTAGTTTGGATTGAGACTGTATTTCCTTAAAACGACCTAGAATTGCAAAGGAGAACCAAACAAACAACGATGATCCAGAAATAGATATCACAAATCGACACAATACAAAGATCTCATGTGCGCTTGGTTAGTGTCTGATCAAATTATCAAGGATTGATGGATGCTGCAACTTGGAAATTGTTTGGTATAAATCTCTTCATACTTAAAAGAATGTAAGGTTTTATCATCCACTCCTTCTTCAACCAGTTTTACATACATTCCCCTCTCTTGTCTTTCCTTCGTCGTGATTTTTTCCTCCCATCTTTTGCTTTTTTTCATCTTTTTCTTCTTCTAAAAAACTATCTCAACTCGCCCACATTTTTAATTATTTACCAAACGAAATTGTGTTTCTTTTGGTAATTAAGTAAATAAGTGCTTACCAAACAAGTGTTTACCTCCTTATTAATCAACCAAGTGTTTACCAAATAAAATCTTTTTTCACAATCATATTCATGTATGTACAGGTAAATCACGGGCTGGCCTACTACAATATTTACGGGCCCTTGCAATGCACTGACAATTATCTAGTCTTTGAAAAATACGGATGCCTTTTTTATTTGCTAGTGCTAAAATGATGGACGCATTGACAGCTAAACTCTTTTGGCTATGTAGAGGAGCTCGGCGTGGCATGTGGCCCATTGTGCCGCGTCGTGGGAGGGGTGCTACTCACGGTGGAGGTGTCGTCCATCGTGCTTTTTTGTAAATACCCGTGTTGTGTATTTTTTTCATTGATAGAAAGGTAGAAAGTACAAGTGCCATTCCTCAAGCTGCATATACAAGCTGGTGTAGTTTTTTTTTCGAAAAGGGGGGACTTATTAAATAAGCAAATAGGTTCAACAAGGTCTTAAAGTCTCAAAAGAAAAAAAAGGAAAGCTCACAAAGAGCCAAAGGGCCAATAACAAACTAGCAACAAAAAGCCACAACCGGCTGGCATAAGAAAGATAGGTAAACTAATTGCCTATCCTATATCATGACCGACATTCAAACTGGTTGAAGATATTCCGTGCTACCATCTCCCAGCAGATATATCCAGTAACCAAACGCTCCCTGGCCTTCGTGGGAGTGAGTAGCGACCACATACGGATCAACGCAGTGGCTCGGATGATAACCTGCAAAAAATGAATATTTGTTGTTATGTTAAAAACCAAATCATTTCTGCAGTTTCAGACTGCCCACAATAAAGCACATACTCCTACGCGAATGTGTCTCGCTATTTCGGACTCTATCCCGTTAAGCCACGTTCCAAATAACGTGCTGACAGAACTCGGAGGAGTAATATTAAATGCAATATGGACCGTCCGTCATAGAACTTTGGCTAACGGGCAATCAAGAAAAAGGTGTTTGATAGTTTCATCCGGATCACAGAAACTACACCTAGTAGGTCCAGTCCAATTACGCTTTGCCAAATTGTCCTTGGTTAATATTACTTGTTTATGTACAAACCATATAAACACTTTGATTTTCAAAGGAACTTTGATGGCCCAAACATGTTTGGAACTAGGAATAGAGCTTGAATTTATAACATCAAGATACATTGATTTAACTGTAAACTCTCCGGACCTAGTAAGCTTCCAGCGTAATTTATCGGGCTGTTGAGACAGCTGAACCTCCATTAGTCTACTCACTAGATGAGGTCATTCTTCCCAACGATTGCCGACTAGCGTCCTTCTGAACTGAATATTAAGGGGAATGGATTGAAGTACCCTTGCAACGAAAGCATCACGTCGTTGAACAATACAATACAGAGACGGGTATTGAATGGCAAGGGGATCTCTCCGAGCCAAGTATCCTCCCAGAATCGCGTGCTAGCACCGTTGCCGATAATAAACTTTGTCCTATTAAAAAGGTTAATTTGACTCTCATAAGCCCTTTCCAAAAAGGTGAGTCAGTCGGCCTCGCTGTCATCTGGGACAAAGTTTTGGAGTGAAGATACTTGCTACGGAGGATCTGTGTCCAAGTGGCATCAGTCTCGACCGATAACTTCCATAGCCACTTGCTGGGAAGACATCTGTTCTTGACCTCAAGATTCTCAATGCCAAGACCCCCTTGGTCTTTCGGTCAACAAATAATATCCCACTTGGCGAGTCTGTATTTTGTTTTTAGTTCATTGCTCTGCCAGAAGAATCGTGATCGATAAAAGTCCAGTCTTTTCCTAACTCCAACTGGGACTTCGAAGAACGACAAGAGAAACATAGGTATACTCGTGAGAACCGAGTTTATCAGAATTAATCGGCCTCCGTATGACATGAGCTTGCCCTTCCAGCAACTCAATTTCTTTTCAAAGCGGTCCTCGATACACTTCCATTCTCTGTTTGTCAGCTTACGATGGTGGATTGGTATACCTAAGTACGTAAAAGGTAAAGTCCCCATTCGCACCCAAACAATTGCCTATAAGCCTCTTGTTCACCATTGGCTCTACCAAAGCGGAACAATTCGCTTTTGTGAAAGTTAATCTTTAACCCGGTCAATTGTTCAAATAAGCATAACACCAGCTTCATATTTCTCGCTTTTGCCAAGTCATGCTCCATAAAGATGATCGTATCATCGGCGTACTGTAGGATAGACACACCACCATCAACTAGATGAGGTACCAAGCCACCCACCTGACCAGCCTCCTTAGCCATTCCTATCAGAATTGCCAACATATCAACTACAATGTTGAACAGAATAGGAGACATCGGATCCCCTTGTCTCAGGCCCTTATGTGTCTGGAAATAATGACCTATGTCGTCATTCACTTTAATTTCAACACTCCCTTTTTGCGTGAACGATTCTACCTGGCGTCGCCAGGCTTCATCAAAACCTTTCATACGCAAGGCCTGTTGAAGGAAAAGCCATTTGACTTTATCGTACGCTTTCTCGGCAAAACCTTTCATACAAGCTGGTGTAGTTGAGGGCACGGGTGAGTAGAGAGGGGAGTGGGTGCTCATCCCCAAGACAAGAGCCTAGTTTATAGGTGTTAACGAGTTGAGTCCCTTGGCTCCAGCCCTTGCCCAAATTGCAAGCTTCCTACAGGATGTTTTTGACGAGCCGTGTAGATGAAGATTGTGCCAGCCAACGTACATCTCATGCTAGCCGATGCAGTGAGACAGGCATCCGAAGGAGCCCACCGGAAGGTGCTAATTCGCGAGCTGTGTGGCGTTGATATTGATGATGCCTCCGTTGGTATGTGGGTGCTCGCTTGCGCTCGGTGGAGAGCCATGGCCGTCGTGGTCAGGACAAATGGCGCAGCAGCATGGGCTGGAGCCGATTGAGTTCACGGGCGCCAGGCATTTGAAATTGCTGGGGATTCCTTGTTGTAGCCAAGCCGAGCGTCGAGCGTTGTCGCGCCCATACATACCCGATGAACAGAATTCCTCCTCCCCAGCCACAATTCAGGCAACAAGGAACGACATTCTTGGTTACGGCCTTTTTGGCTTTGTCTATCATATACTCCCTCCGTTCCAAAATAGATGACCCAACTTTGTACTAAAGTTAATATAAAATTGAGTCATCTATTTTGGAACGGAGGGAGTATATTTCCAATGTCACCCAAGCCTAAACCCACAACTGAAAATAAGCACAACAATTTGATCTAGGACAATAAAAACAAATTTAGCACACATGCCAACATTATGTAACTTAAAATGCAAGTCCCCTAGCATATGGCTCATATTTATAGTCAGTGCTGGTCTTGAGTAGTTTGGAGTTCCTCGCTGTCTAGCGTACCAGGCCCCGGAAATCCCAAAGTTTTCACGCCTTCAATCTATTGTCTTCATCCTCGCGTTGTTGCTCTCATAAATGTGAGAGATTGAGATCTTGTCATTATGAAGCACCTGTAAGGACACTCAAGGCTATAAAAGTAGTGATTGTATATACATCGGATGCCTATTTACCAGCTAACTCAGAAGGTTTTTTCAGATCAATTGATTTGGAAGGAACGCCTACCTGTCGTTGGATCCAAAACAAGTGGTCTGATGCTTTTCTTCGTCCTCCAACTATTACACTGTTGATCTCGTTGGTCAGATGCGATTTCTTCCGGCTGCGGTCCACC
>NC_057811.1:58489928-58490833 GCF_018294505.1 Triticum aestivum
TTTGCGGGCGCCAGGCATTTGAAATTGCAGGGGATTCCTTGTTGTAGCCAAGCCGAGCGTCGAGCGTTGTCGCGCCCATGCCTACCCAATGAACATAATTCCTCCTCCCCGGCCACAATTCAGGCAACAAGGAAGGACATTCTTGGTTACACCCTTTTCGGCTTTGTCTGTCATATATATATTTCCAATGTCACCCAAGCTTAAACTCACAACTGAAAATAAGCACAACAATTTGATCTAGGACAATGAAAACAAATTTAGCACACATGGCAACATTATGTAACTTAAAATGCAAGCCCCCTAGTATATGGCTCATATTTATAGTCAGTGCTGGTCTTGAGTAGTTCCGAGTTCCTCACTATCTAGCGTTCCAGGCCCCGGAAATCCAAAAGTTTTCACGCCTTCAATCTATTGTCTTCATCCTCACGTTGTTGCTCTCATAAATGTGAGGGATTGAGATCTTGTCATTATGAAGCACCTGTAAGGACACTCAAGGCTATAAAAGTAGTGATTGTATATACATCGGATGCCTATTTACCAGCTAACTCAGAATGTTTTTTCAGTTCAATCGATTTGGAAGGAACGCCTACCTGCCGTTGGATCCAAAACAAGTGGTCTGATGCTTTTCTTCGTCCTCCAACTATTACACTGTTGATCTCGTTGGTCAGATGCGATTTCTTCCGGCTGCGGTCCACCAATGACGGCCTGACCCCTTGCCCCCCCCCCCCAATCCAGCCGACAGCGCTACCGTGTGCGCCTCATCGCACCATCCTCCTCTTTCCGTCTCCTCGGGCCATCCCTCTAACACCCCCTCCACCGCGCACCAGAACAACGAACATCGGATTGATATGAAGTTGTTTTTACGGTGACTGAGGAATAGCGTTTGTGCACGGATATACCAATAC
>NC_057811.1:58490843-58569426 GCF_018294505.1 Triticum aestivum
ATCCCTCTAACATCCCCTCCCCCGTGCACTAGAACAACGAACATCGGATTGATATGAAGTTGTTTTTACGGCGACTGAGGAATAGTGTTTGTGCACGGATATACCAATACAATATTATTTTTCTTCGAGGCACCAAGAAACTATTCTTGTGCCCACAAACATGAGATAATTATTGCATATCCTTGTATGATAAATGCTGTTACTAAATGTTAGTGAACCTGCATTTGTTTACAGATTCGTCAAGAGGGCAAATTGCTTCTGTGATTTCATTAAAAAAGGTTGACTCAATTTATAAGGAAAACTAGACAAAAAATCACACAATTTCTTGATTGGTTAAGGGACAATCAAGGGAATACCCCCACCATGAGCCAACACGATGGTTAAGGGACAATCAAGCGTCCAACACGATGTCTAGATTGCGAAATCATGATTGACTGGGCCTTATCATGGACGCGGTGATTAACGCCGCCGACCGACTGGCCTCATTGCAGCCCCCTGAGTCTCCGGTCACTTGGTGGTCTTCTTTTATTATTTCTTTTGTGATTTCTCCGGGTATCTTTGTGTTGACGTCCCAACATAATTTTCTATTCTTAAGCAGCACTTCAACATGTTGTATGAAGATGATGATTGTTATTTATAAAGCGAGGCGAAAACCTATTTCGAGACGGCGTCGAGCACTACCTTCCCACCCGCTAAAGTACTAAATATTTCTGTCATTGGTGGTCAGAATAGCGTTCCGCGTCCTCGTCGCTCCTTACCTCCTCCTTGATCGATCTCCGGAGTCCTGGGTACCTGCAGGGCCTTTGAACGTGCAAAAGAGAAGAGACAACTCCGTTGCAATCAAACACATACATGATGTTAAATAAGGAAAGTCACTTTATCAATCCTTTGTACAAATACATTGGATTGTAACGATATGCCTCAACTCATTGCCTTAGTGATTTACTCACGCATGTCGATCGAATCACAAGTTGAAATCATTCAAGAAGATATCAAGAGGAATGTTTCATTGATAATATGTCTTACAATGGTTGCCAGATGTGATATATGATTACAAGTATGGTTAGTTTGGAGAGGGGTTGTAGCGGTGATGATGATGGCGGCGGGTATGGAGATGAGATGGAAAATGGCGGCAACTGGCCGGGTTGGAAGATGGTCTGTTTAGCGAATGGTGGTTTTTCGCCTCTTTCGTTGGGATTCTGGTGCTGGCCCCTTTATAAATGTTGGAGGGTTGGATCTCTTGGAGCTCCTGACATCTGGTGCGACCATTGAGTATCCAATTTTTTCTGTTCTTCCTCCATTTTCCTTGTTCCTTATAAGTGATGACTATCCATATTTACGTTATTTTCCCTTGGAAACAAAATAAACAAAGGATTTCATGATCTCTCGCATTCACTAGTCGTTACTGGCATATCAAAGTGATTTTCTTGAAAATTCCGAGATTATCCGGTTTAAATAACGGTGTGATCAACATAAAAATATCACTCATCAAGGATGCCGAGGGTGAGCTCCCTTGCATCGGTGGCCTGCACGTCGTCTAGCTCATTGGGCCCCTCAGTCTCGGGGGAGTTAGCGTGCAACATCTTGCTCCTCGTGTTCGCCGCCTCGGGCGACCAATGGATTAAGATAGACTGCGCAATGATAGTCGTCGACGGGCATCGCCGGGTCGTTGAAAGTAGCGTCCAGGCTGCCCACCTTGTCCACCACCACCTTCTTTGTGTTGTCATCCATCTTGTATGCCACAAACCTGTGCACACACGCCATGCAGCTTCTAGAACACCTCCACACACTCCTCGCTCATTGGCACCTTAGACATCCTGTTCGCCTCAACCAAAATTCCACCAAGATTAGTCACGAAGAACATATCAAGTAGCTCGTACCGACCAAGAAAAAATAAGCAGCATAACAGATCATAATACTACTAGTTACCATCCAGGAGAGTGGCACCAACGGTGAATTGCGCGCCCGCGCTGGCTAGCTCAAGCAGGCTGCTAGGGCCGGTTAGCAGCGACAGTGCACGTGGGAGCAAAGAACACTTGTAGCATGGTGAAATTGGCGGAGGGGATCGAGGGATAGGTGTACCGGAGATTGCTGGCAAAGCAAGCGACGGAGGTGCGGTGGTGGTCAGGAAATGCGGCAGGGAGCGAGCTCGGGGCGTGTTGTCCCATCTCTCCCACTGTGCCATCACCGCTGCTGCATAGAGGAAGATGAGGGGTCAACACCGGGAAAGGAATATGGAGGCCAACGGTGGGGTCTCCGGCGGGGCCGTGGCTAGTGTGGACTCCCTGAAATATGACGGCCACATGACGTAAGGGCGAGGTCTAAGGACGAAGTGGAAGCCTTTTTAAAGGCGTATACGATGGTGCAATTGCCTGTGGTAGGCTGCATGAATGACATATTGATTGGCGATGGAGTTGAGCTGTGGACCGCACGAAGTCTTCTAGAATCGTGACGATGAGAACGCGCGAGAAAACGCTCGAGAGGTGTAATTACACAAGGAATTCTGGTCTCAAAGCAGAGGGCAATGGGGATATGGCGAAATCGGTAGACGCTACGGACTTGATTGTATTGAGCCTTGGTATAGAAACCTGCTAAGTGGTCACTTCCAAATTCAGAGAAACCCTTGAATTAAAAGAGGGAGCCAAATCCATGTTTTAGCGTGACTGGTGGGCCCGAGCTCGAGATATTTCACCTGGTCGAATTGACCCAATGCAGCAACAAGACGCACCTGTTAGATCACCACCCAGAATTACACGCCTCCATAGTAAACAAACTGGTGGAAGTAAAAGAAAAATACAAAAAAGGACGCAACCAACATAGGTAAACGAAACATGCAAAACACATGACCTGTTTTTTTAACACAGTACAGATGCAAGCACTTATACTTACGCGTATACACTCACCCATGAATGCACACGCGCACACCATATCCCTATGAGCACCTCCGAGAGAGAAAGCCTCGCCGTCGATGGGAACGTCTCCTCCCACTGAAAGCGCATCGCCAGAAATAACTACTAGGGTTTTGAGGCTAGCAGCAGCGCGGGCAGCCGCGCTACTACTACGGCGCTACAGCTAACTGTTAGTAGTAGCGCGGTCCGCACCCGTGCTACTACTGTTGACTATATCAGCAGCGCTTTTCTGGAATGCGCTACTATTAGTTAGCTGTAGCAATTTCCTAGCCCCTCGCTACTGCTATATCTTCATCATTTCCCCCACTTCCTACTCCGTTTCGGTTTCAATAAACTGCAAGTTCCAGATACTATTACTAGATATCAATTTCATAAAGCATTATAGGTACTAGGTAGTACTCCCTCCGTTCCAAATTACTCGTCGTGGTTTTAGTTCGAACCACGACGAGTAATTTGGAACGAAGGGAGTACTAGATAACAATTTCATGTATAGTCAACATGCATCCTCAAGCAGTACAAGGTCATATCGACGACGATCATCATATGTAGTTCTAGATGATATCGACGACGATCATCATATGTAGTTCTAGATGATATAGCCACACACACATATATAGTTCTAGATGATATCGAAGACGATCATCATCCTCAAGCCTCGGCGGTGGGTGTTCCTGATAGTAATTAGGATGTCCTGTCCAACACGAAGATTCTTGCCATCGAGGAATCTCTTCCACCCAATCGAGTTTAAGTGTGTGCGACCGTCCGTGTCCACGCGGTAAGTCAGGTTGTGACGAAGCCCCTTGCGGTAAGGCGTAGTCCAGCTGAGCCTTCTTCATGAAGTGGGTCCTCATCATCAATTTCTGAATAAGAAAAACATATCAATTAATAAATAGCCTCACACATACTCTTGCAAATAGGTATATATGGATTATCTACACTATTAATAGTTCCTTAGATTCTACACTAATAAGCATGTGATCGAACTCTACACTAAAGCATATCATGGACTAGATTCCACACAACATATCATTGGACTCTATACTAAGCATATCATCGGATAATTTGCTTTTGTAAGTATAACATACCATATCATGTCGATCGACCATGGTACTTATCAGGTGGGTCACGAATGGCACCCCGACAAAGTCAGCACGTGGCGGAATTATGTCCCATAGGTTGCACACCTCCTCCTCGCTCAGCCTCATTCTTTGAGCTACGATGGCTTCATGAAGTGGGTCCTCATCATCTTCATGGAGTGGGTCCTCATTATCTTCATCATCTTCGTCATCTTCATCATCTTCCACCAGGTTGATATAAATGACAGACAGCTTGGGTCTTTCTGCTCTGAAGGAGAAGCTGATCAGCTCACCACCAGTAAGACGCATGCGGGCGAGGAAACGGGCCCATCCATCTCCTCCAATCTGCGACATATTGCGTCCTTTCTCGACCTCCATAGTGTACGTCCCCCACAGGAGCCTCAAATGTCAAAGTGTCTCCTGTCAGCTTGTTGAATTTCAACCTCACATTGCATGGGACGATCTGTGTAAAAAAGCAAAATGACACAATGCAGTAATGCCAACACTAAAAATAAAATAGTTGTTACATTTCATATAATTTCTTACCGCCGCATGACGAAAACTCGGCTGGAAGTAGATGCCGAACAGCTTGCCAGTTGCAAGGCTGCTGGCGCACCTTGACTTGCACAATCGACATGGTGGTGGTGGTGGTGGTGGTGGCGCCATTTTCCTAAAGCAATATGAGCAAGGATTAACGATCCACTTCACAGAAAAGAAAAATAATTGTTAAATCAAAATGTTCTATAAATCAACTAAATCAACTAGCCTATTAAATCAACTTGCCTACTAAATCAACTAAATCAAAATGTTCTATAAATCAACTAAATCAACTAGCCTATTAAATCAACTTGCCTACTAAATCAAAATGTTCTATAAATCAACTAAATCAACTAAATCAAAATGTTCTAAATCAACTAAATCAACTAGCCTACTAAATCAACTAAATCATATGAACCAAATCAGAATGTTGCATATGAACTAGCCTACTAAATCAAAATGTAGCAAGGCGGAGGGGTTGTGGATGGAGGAGGGACGAGGGAGAAGGAGGGGCGACTGAAGGAGGGAGGAGAGAGTAGGACGGAGGAGGAAGGGCGAAGCGAGGAGGGGCCGGCCGGCGGCGAGTCGAGGGAGGACGGAGGAGGAGGGCGGTACCGAGTCCAGCGAGGAGGAGGAGTTGACGGCGGCGCAGAGGGAAGAGGGTTAGGCGACGGCGGCTGGCGGGGGCGACGGCGGCCGGCGGGGGAGGACCGGCGCGTGGTGGGAGGGGGGTTGAGGGGGAGATGGAGTGAGTGTGAGTGTGAGTGTGGATCGGATAGAGGAGATAGAGGAGAGCGTGGGGGTGGGAGATAACTAGTTTTAGCAGAAGCGCTCTAAAGGTAAAGGCGCTACTGCTAAACTACCTAGCAGTAGCGTGCTCCGAATGAACGCACTGCTGCTAGAACTAGCTTCGCGGCGGGGTCGTGGGAATTATAGCAGTAGCGCGGCTTAGAGGAGGCGCGCTACTGCTACGTTTATTTCAGCAGCGAGTACTGCCGGAGCGCACTACTACTACATTGCAGCAGCGCCTTAATTTAAAACTCGCTGCTGGTAAGATCCTGTGTATAAGCTTTTCCCTAGTAGTGAATCCTGAAATAAATCCAGGAATTATGCGAGCACCAGGACTTGAACACCCTAGTGGGCTGAGGATACCACTGTCTCTCTAACCATCCAACTACGGATTGGTTCGCGACCTGTTTTAAAAACTACGCCTACAAATTTTAAACCTACACCCAGAAATACTCACACACACGCGTCAAGCCCACATTAAGCAAACTCGTCTAGAGTATGTAGTATCAGTTGGTTACATTAAAACACATTCTCGATTCTCTTGAGAGGTAACATGTTGGATTTTATTTTATTTTGGTTTTCATTTTTATTTCTTTTTCCTATCGTTTTCTCCTTCCATTTTCAATTCTCCTTTTTACTTTTTTGTCTTTTCTCGCTTTCCTTTTTGACACATATTAATGATTTTAAAAAACCATGAATATTTTTTATCCACAAACATTCTTTTGGTATAAGTGAACACTTTTAATTATATGATGAATATCTTCTGAAATACAAGATGAATATATCTTTAGTGTGCGATGAGCATTTTCTAATTAGATGCTAAATATTTTGTTAATACACAATGGACATTTTCGAAATGCATAAATTTTGAAATACTAGATGAACATTTTCTCCAAGAACGTTTTTAACACCAAATGAACATTTTTGAAATACACATTGAATATTTTTAAATTCATCATACATGTGAATTATTTTTGAAATACCTGATGAACAAATTTTAGGTACACGATGAATATTTTCTAAATTCATGACGAACATTTTAAAAATACATAAAGAACACTTTTTAAATGCCTATTGAACCTTTTTTAATGCCTATTGAACATCTTTAGTACATATAGCGACAATTGGAATATGGTATTTTGGGAGCTTCCCTAGCGGGGATGCATGCATAAGGGAAATTGGATGTGCATGCCTATGGGAGTGCGCTGGTGATCGTGAAATCACCATGGTGGGAATGCACGGTGTTGTGGATCGCAGCATGCACACGAGAGAAGCACAGTTTAAAAACCCGAACCAGTGATCGAACCGGCGAGGCGGCCGGTTCAGGTTTTTACCGGCCAAACTGACGGTTCACCAGCCAGTTCGATGTCTGGTTCTTTATACCATAAATAATACATTTTGTGTACTAGTGTCATAGTAAATAAATGTAAAATACGATCATTTACTTAAATTTGACAAGAAAGATGGCTAGCCAAGATGTTTATTAGGCCAAATGTGCAACTTACGCGTCTATATCTAGCATCCTGGGTTTGAATTCCTTTTGACGTAGGTTATTTTTCAATTTTGGGTGTGATACTGGTTCAACCGCCGGTTTTATACGTCCGATTCATGCAAAAATTGGCCGGCTTACATGGTTTTTTTGGTCCAATTGCAGGTTGGCCTTTTTAGCTTAGAAACCGATGGAGGCATCGGTTCCGGGTTTTTTCGGTCCGGTTTTTAAAAGTATGGAGCGAAGGGCTGCAGCCGGCAGATCTAGGAATGACGTTCGGCTAGTCAAGTACATGAGGAACTATGGAGACTCCACACAGCAGCTCTGCGCCTGCAAGGTTGCACTGGTTCGATGGATATTCTATTTCACAAACTAGTAGAGATGATAGAGTGGGATCGGTTTAAAATTTTGATCGTCGAGTTAGGGTGATTTGGGGTTTTATAAACAATTTATTCGCCAAAAAAATGACACTCAGCTAATCTCAATTAGTGCATTAGACAACAACTACCCACTTCTGAAAATGTCAGAGTGGCGGTCTACGGAAACCCCCCTTGCAAATTAACATAGAGTGATCCAGAAATATTGACCTGCTTGGACCGCAGAACCAGCTCCACGGACCACAGAATAATGGACACGGTTCCCCTTGACGTGCCGTTGGCACACTGACAGGTGGACCCGGCCCCACACGTCAGTGGCCCCACGCCAGGGGTGCAATACGTCAGACGATCCGTTTCCCAAAATAACCTAGGCGCTTTCATGTAGCTTGGCAAAGGCAAAAACACAGAAGTTGTTATATCTTCCTGAGACGCAAAGCAAGAGTGATTAAGTATGTACACACTCTGTTCTTGATGCCTCACAAGCCCACATGGTTATAGCAGAACTAAAAAGGAGGGGATGCTAGACTATGATCCACCCCGACGAGCTTTGTATAGCAGTACTCTACCCTAGGGGATGCATGCAACTAATAGAGCATCATACAGCCCACCTGGTCTATTTGATTTATTTATCACCATCACAAGAGCTCTCTCCTACTCAGTCTATGTATATCTAAGCAGCAAACAATAAGTAGTGACTAGTGTAAATTGGGAATTGCGTAGTTGCTAGTACTACTTTTTTTCATTGTTCTTTATGTGAGCCAACAAGCTTTATTTTGAGATCAGGAAATAAAGTATTCGTGATCCACCTGTACTCTCTGCACGGAGAGATCGGAAACAATAAATCTACCTTGAAACCAAGTACTATAGTCGTTGGTAGAAATGTCGTTTTTTTACATAAGAATGGGAGAAAGGTGGTCTTCCTTGACTATGAGGGTGTCAGCATAGCCGAGGGCCCCCCATGTGACGTAAAATGAAGGGCCTGGTAGGAAGTGTGTTTTATCCCTAATAACAAGTAAGGGCATCTCCAGCCGTCTGGCCTCCCAGGGCCATTTTTTTCACCAGCGAGAGGTAAGCCGGTGAATGTTTTGGGCTGGGGGCTCATTTATTCCCAGCCGGTCCCCCATCCCATGTCTTTTCCTTGCTTTCTATTGGTGCACGCCGCATGCTGGTCTTGCTTCATTTGTGGCCCCGCCGCATGCACATTGGAGAAAAAGAGAGGAGAGAGGAGAGAGATCCACTAGGCCCACAGTCAAGCCATGCAAAAGAGTACCGCCGGCGTCCCCAGCTGCTCCCCAGGGAGCTAGGTTTCGGGTGGGTTCGCCGGTGCTATTTTTGGCCAAATCCGGCGAAAAACAAGCTCTTGGGGGCCTGACTGAGGCATTTTTCTTTGGCCAACGTCAAAAAAGTGGTCCCGGGGGCCTTGTTGGAGGGATAGCTGGAGATGCTCTAATAATGTAAGTGCAATGAACCAGATCTCAACTTGTTCACGAAAATTTACATTCATACTTTTGGGCACAATGCAAGCACCCAAATACAATGCACACAAACATGTGTCGCACAAAGCACAAACCCTCCCCACGTTCTTTTTGCTCTATCGGATCCCATTCCTATTGACATGGAAACCACGTCTTACATTTTTTTCAACCACCACCACCAATAATAATAACTATGGGCGATACCTCCTCCTCGTGCTAACCCAGGACGTTTATCTTTGTCTTTGTAAATAATCGATCTCCATTACCATTTTTATTCTTCAATTTCATTACGAACTATACAACAGATTACTCACGAAGTAACATGTACAAATCATGGCGTCCAAAACATTTCAGAGAGGATATTATAAACAATATAAAATTCACAGTGTAGACAAAAGTAAGCCTGAAAGTATAGTCCAAAAACATACAAATCGTAATTTACTTCTAATGAGTTTATGCATAACTATTATTCAAGAAAGTGTTGCGTTTGAGTATAAAAAATCCATAATTGCTCATATTAAATTAATATACATCAACCTTTCTCAAGCAAACTGATACAAATTGCTAAGATCGTCACACGTGAAGCAAAGTGGAGATTTTTTTTTTCTTTCTATTATACATCTCATCCGGTGCATGTGACGACCACACCGGTGCTGCCAAGTGAAGAAACAATGATTCAATGTCTAGGTAGGCATAGATGGATCACTTAACTATCATATGTATGCAAACTCATAGATAGATCCGAAAAGGCTCCAAGATGAACACACATAGTATATTTTTCTTGTTAATTAATCATAAGGGAGAAGGAAGGAATGACAGAGTGCTGTAGAGAAAACACTACCGCCCGACTTTGAATTAATGAATCCCTTACATTCATCAATACAACACAACACCACACCACATATAAAAAGAAAGAAAGAAAAACGACATGATACAATGGTGCCGAGGAACAACCACACACCCCAGAAAACAACAAGCCAATATCGTTTGTTAGAGCGGCACCGCTTGTGGTCTCCTGGTTATCGTTCGCGATCAAACAACCGGAACTAAGAACGAAGCCAACTGGAGAAGGGGACAAGCCAGCATGGGAGGCCATGCCATCACCATCACCTAGACGTCAACAAAGATAACGCCATCCAGCTCCATCGCCGAAAGGAACCACCCGCTCCTCGCCTTGGATTGGAAGGGCATCGTACCATGGGACGATGACTACGCTCACCACCCTTGAGCCTGGATGGAAACTGACGCTGAGGTCACATAGTGAGGACTTCGAGACTAGATTTTCTACTCCAATCGTACCGCCGAACTGAATGTGAAGGTGCATGGAGAGACTAAAAGGCTCCTCGAACCTTAAACCCTAATTAACCGTAAACCGTAAACCCTAAATTTTTTGATCTAGTTTGATGTCAATAATTTCAGAATTTTTTATTTTGTTTTCTATTTTTCTTTGAATTTACTGTTCATCCGGGTGCACCTACACCTGGGAGCAGGCACACCGTTCTTTGTTAATTGTTTCACCTCTACAGTGAGCATAAACATGATGTCAACGTTTTCTTATTCAGTTCCTGCAAAAAAAAGGTTTCTTATTCAGAATTCGTGCTACATGACAAGTAATTAAGGGTTGCACATGGTTCTGTAATTATGAAATATAACTCAGTACATGCAATCGGATCACTGAAGAAAGCTATGGAATTCAATTGCAAAAGTAGGCAACTATATATTGAATTGACATCACATGCCAGCAGGATAGACGTTCCAACGGAGAGCCGTGAAGCTACTGCAGCTAGGAGCATGTTCCCAGGGTAGCACATGTTTGCAACATTATGGTTAAGGTTTGCATGCATTTATCCATGATGTACATATATTTTTTAAAAAAACTGGTGATATACATGGTTGCAAATGCAAAGAAGGTTAGAAAGCAAATGGTGATACTAGTATATAACACTGAGGTGTAGAGGAAGTAAAGCTATATGTATGTCGTCTGTAACAGAACACAAACTATAGAGAGCTAAATCAAAATTAATTGAGGCTAATCCATCAAAATGATGCCTGATTAGTACTGATAACGAATTGATCCAATTCTGACCTAATTAATTCTAAAACATTATTGTTCCATCTGAGATGGTTTTAATGTTGACTTCATTTTATGGGCATAGTTATTCTTTGTTATGCCTTTCATGGTCAAGAGGTTTGTTTGGAAAGCTCCAAATCAATGGGTTCAATGTCCATGAGATAAATGTACTGAGCTCTAGTAAAGAGCTGATTCTAGGGAAAGCCAGGATTTCACTTTTCAGTCATCCATCAGGCTGGAGTGGTTAACCTTCCATATGCCGTTGGAAAATATGCACAAGCATTAGTTCTTGCCGTTCGGCGGATAAAAAGGCAGCTAGTTTCACGTGGTGCCTCACTCGGTGTATTCCCATAAATGATCGTCATTACAAGGGAGCACCAAAACAATCAATGACGATCAAATTTATCTGCACTCGTTTTTCTTTTCTTTTTTTATTGGCAGCTAAACTTTTAGATGTGCAGAGGAGCTCGGCGGGATGCCCGGACGTGCATCGATTGAGTGGAGGAGTTCGGCGTGCAGCATGGGGCGGCGCCGTGGGTAGGCTGCTAGTCCTGCTGGAGGTGTCGTCTGTTGTGCTAGCTGAGGCGATGCGCCTGCGCAGGCATGGTCCTCCGTGAGCTGCGCGCCGATGGTGGCCTCCGTGGCCATCGTCTGGGTGCTCGCTTGGGCTGGGTACCCAGGCATGCCCGTCCTGATCGGAACACATCAGACTGCAGCATGGACTGAAACTGATCGAGTTCACGTTCGCCAGGCGAGTAAATAGCATAAAACTACTAGTTTACACGCTAGGGTTCCAAAAAACTATCACTTTTTAACTTTTCTCAGAAACATACCAGTCGCGCGGTCCGCTGTTTCAAAAAACCCAAAACGCTCGTGACTAGCGATTGAACCGTTTTTCTGACCGCCTGGACCCACATGTCAGACCACCTGGCCACGCGCGCTCACGGCGCGGCCGTTGACGGCCGTTAGCCCGTGCAGTCCGGTCGGAACGAAAGGAACTGGTCGGGCCGCACTCTCTCTCAGTCTCCCCCTCGTCTCCCCCTCCTCTCCCCCGCAGTGACCTAGGTGGGCGATGGCGGCGGGGCAGCCAAATGCCATCGGCGGCGAGCTATTGAGCCAAGGCGTCACCGGCCAGGAGGGCGGTGGACATCCAGAGGTGGACCCAGGGCTAGGCAGCTCGAGCTTCCCGGCGCAGCGGTTGCAGTAGCCATCACCGCCCGCGGCCGAGGTCGATCCGGCGAGCTCAGATCCAGCAGTCCGCGTGGCTAGGGCAGTGGCGAAGTCCATCCACGCGGATCCAGATGGCGGCCACAGTTGGGCTTCATCCTTTGGTGGAGTGAGGTAAGAAATTTCTGGGCCGTTCATACTTTTAGTTCAAATTACAAATTTCTAGGTCCTTTAGTTCAATTTAGAACTAGGGTTAGTAATTGTTTGTTCTTGGCATGGTACTTTATTTTATTGGTTAAGTCACTGTAGAAGAAAGTGCATTTGGTTAGTTCATTTGGTCAGTGCATTCACTGTAATTAGAAGAAAGTTCAGTAATGTTTAGTGCATTTGGTCATTGTTTTAAGTTTTAGTGAGTTAAAAATTAATTGTTTGTCAATTTAATCCTACAGCTTAGATGATGAGATTTGGGACATGAGGCTACATTTTCAAGGAACAGATAACATGGAGAGAAAATATTTAGTTTCTTCAGACATTAGTTATCTGACCATATTAGCATTGGCTGAGTTGGAGGGTTATGGAATGGATGCTTGTCTGACTTATGTAAAGGAAGAGGGAAAGGGCTTGGAGGGGTGGAGGTCCTGGATAGTGAGGAGGCATTAGAGGAAATGCTTGACTTGTTTGTTGATAAGAAGATCCTGAACATCACTGTCAGAAAGCCTACTGATCCAAGCCGAGCAGATGTTAACATGGATCACATCATGCTTGAGGAACATATCCCCATTGATCATGTTGGTGAACCTCAGTGAAGTTTTCAACATAATGATATTGGATGTTAGGAACAAGCCAATCAGGACTATGCTGGACGGCATAAGAACAAAGTTGATGATCAAGTTTCAGAAAACCAAAGAGAAAACAGAGTCATGTAGATGGGAGATCACACCAACCTACTCAGAAATTTTAGAAGAAGGCAAGAAGTGGGCTAAGTATTGTGATGCATACATGGCAGGTCCAGGCATCTGGCAGGTGACTAGTAGCTCTGAGAACACATATTGTGTTAACTTGAACAACCATACATGTGACTGTAGGAGGTGGGACATGACTGTTGTGCCTTGCAGTCATTCCATTGCTACAATGCAGAAAATGAAGCTACATCCTGAAGACTTTGTCAATGACTTCTTCAAAAAGCCCATGTACTGTGAAACATACAAGCATATAATTTTCCCAGTTCCAGGTCCTGACCACTGGCCTCATACACCTGGACATGACATATCTCCACCAGTGTTCAAAGAAAAGAAGGGCAAAAAGCAAACTGCCAGGAGGAAAGGTGTATTTGAGGTGCCAGCAAAAAAGATACCTCAAGAATTGGTACTGTCACATGTAGCAACTGCAAGAAGCAAGGGCATAGGTTCAGCAATTGTGGTGACGCTTTGAAGCCTAAGTTTCAGATGAGGATGAACAAGCACCAGGTCATTTGAGGCCATGTCTCATTTCATTTCATTGTTTCATTTCATCGTCTCATTTCTTTGTTCATTTTCTTACAATGTTTCTTAATTGTGTAGGAAAATAGAGCAAATTACTCTCAAGCTGGTTCTTCTATGGCTACAAATGCTCAGAGGCCTCCAAGAGTACCTGCTGCTACTGCACCTGAACCAAGACCAGCTACAGCAAGAGCTACACCTTCTGCACCTTCACCAGCTCCAGTTGCTACTTCTAGGGCAAGAAAAAGGGCTGCTTCAACTATTCCAGCAGCTACAACACAAGCACCACCAGCTAAGAGGAGCAGGACTAACACTTCTTCTCCTGCTAAGAACACCAGATCATCTACAACTTCTCCAGCAAAGAACACCAGATCTTCAAGTGCCCAGAGAAGAACATTCATTGCACCAAGGCAATCAACTTCAACTGTTCTCCAGGAGGGGTCAAAGAGGACCAGGAAGCCAAGTGGGAGGCTGAAAGACTACTTTTATGCAAGTGGTAACTTACATGTCAGTTAAGTTCATTTGGCATGGTTCTGTTTCTGTCAGTGAACAAATATGGATGGATTTGGGTCTACTATGGTTTGTAATGGCTATACTTTAATTTGTTTCAGAGATATTCAGTTAGTTGAACTACCATGGTTTGTAATAACTACTATTCAGTCAGTTCAGACAATGTTGATTCTGTCAGTTAATTCAGTCAGTGTTGATTCTGTCAATGTTGATTCTGTCAGTGTTGATTCTGTCAGTATATTACAAACCATTGATTAAGAGTAGCATACATTCATTCAGAAGGGTAGCATAAATACATAGATACATTCATACAGAGTAGCATCAAACACCAGTTAGTATTACATAGATTATAGTGGATCTTACATAGAACACCAAGATAGTACCACAACTCTCTCTCAAATAGACTTACAGATAGAAAGATAGATAGCAAGGTAGATACATAGATTCATCAGTCATAACGCTCGAAGAAACGAACCCACTTGGCCCTAGTAGCTGGATGGGGAGCCATGACTGCCCTCACCCTTGCCCAGCTAATGATCTGCATGAATGTCCTTCCCCTGCCACCAGTGAAAACCAGCTCCAGTTCTTCATCATTGCATTTCTCCAGTACCTTCTCGGAGAGTCGGCGGTTGAACTCCTCTTGCTGCTCAACCTGGGCTGCCTCTAGTGCCCTCTACCTGTGCCTCCTCCACCTCCTCCTCTGTGCTGCTGCTGCCCTAACCTCCACAGCCTCCCCCTCCTCCTCTGTGACATCTCCCATGTCAGGATCCATCTCTAGGGTTTCTTTTGGGTGGCGGCTGGTGGAGTCACTGGGAAAGGGTGGGGGTGGGGAGGGGTTTATATTGACAGATGGATGGGGTTGGGTTTTAGTAGGCCTGGGGTTGCATTTGGTCAGCCACTTGTGGGCCACTAAGCCCAGTTACCCACACAAATAATATATGTAGGCTAACAAATAACATATAAAAGATAGAAGATCAATTTGAGAACTTAATAGCATAGAAGATCCTTTTCCAGTACTTAGTAGCATAAGATATCCATTTCCACTACTTAATAGCATAGGAGATCCATTACAACACTTAATAGCATAGGTGATCCATTACAACTTACTTAAGAACATGGGAAATAAGGTTCTTACATAATAAACTAGAGTTCAAATGGATGGCCAAACACTAGGTTAACTTCACATTCCCCCAAAATATACACCCATAATCACTTCAGACTGTTAGGCCACATCCTTATATATAGGCCTTGGATGTACTTACTTCACCAACATATCACAGCAACTTCATGACTCAAGGATGGCCTTGATTTGCTCTAACTTCTCCTTGCTGCCATACCCATCTTTCAGCAGCTCAGCAACAACAAGCTCAAACTTTTCCTTCTCCTTCTTAAGAAAATCTCTGTCAACTTCAACATCCTTCATAGCCTTCCTGGTGTTCTTGATGATATCAGCTTGGCTCTGCAAAATGCACCTATGCTCTTTTGCAAGTTTGAGGTTTTCCATCTGCACCTCCAACATAGCTTTCTCCTCTAACTCCTTCTTCTTCTTCTTCTCAAGTTCTTCCTCCTCCACTTGTTTCTGGTACACCCTCTTGTCCACCCTACCATCCTGCCAATCAAACATCTTGGATACATCATTAACAAGCTTGGTGTACTCAATGCAAAGCTTGTCATTTTCCATCTTAAGCTTTGCCAACTCCCTTTCATGTTCACTCTTAACCTTGGCCAACTCCTTCTCAAACTTTTCCTTGTCAAGTACCCTTCCACAGTTCTAGTCATGGAACATTTCCCATAGCTTGGACAAACATCTCTGAAGAACTGGAGGCCAGGGCCCATCAACCCACTCTACAACACCACAATTCACACCATTTGCCTGCATTTGTAAATGTGATAAGTTAGTGCAAGTGGAGTACTAGCTAATTTTAGTGCCATGATTAACTTGAAATTTTCATATCAGTAACAAACTGCTGCTTCAAGTGAGGCCAGTGAACATCAATATCTAACCTGGACTGGGCAGCCATAGAAACGCCTTCCTGTTACAGTGCCTTCAAAAGCAACACGCTTAACAGGCCTCATTTGGTGCAGAATGCACTTGGGTTCAGAAAGCTCAAGTTGGCCACAGAAAAGGGGCTCCACAATGGTGTCTGGTTCCTCCTGCAACCAAAAGAACAATGGTTTCAATCACCACTCAATACCACAATCAACTTGCACTGTTCATTAACCCTAAACAGTGAAAAAATCCCCAAATCAGCATGAACCCTGACACTGTACAGAGATGAACCCTAGGTTAGCTCAATCCCCACCCTCACTAATCAAGAAACATATCACAGAGAACTCCACAGAGACAACAACAACACTAAACTAAGCAAGATCCATGGCTGTCGCCTAGGCCTACTAGCATTTAACCCTAACCCTAACCCTAGGTGGCAAAGGAAAACATACCATCAGTCCCATGTCCATGCTGACGACCTCGCACTCCTCCTCCGAGCTCGTTTCCTCATCGTTCTAGGAAGGCATGGCGGCAAGGAGGTCGACGGCGACCGACCTCAAAGACGGCGAGCGGCGGCGAGCTCGTGAGCTACTGGAGCAGGGGAGTGGGAGCAGGGGAGAGAGCGAGCAGGGGAGTGAGCGAGCAGCGCGTGGGAGCAGGGTGGGGTATTTACCCTGGTTCCGACCGGACCGCACGGGCTAGCGGCCGTCAACGGCTGCGCCGTGAGCGCGCGTGGCCAGGTGGCCTGACATGTGGGTCCAGGCGGTCAGAAAAACGGTTCAATCGCTAGTCACGGGCGTTTTGGGTTTTTTGAAACAGCGGACCGCGCGACTGGTATGTTTCTGAGAAAAATTAAAAAGTGGTAGTTTTTTAAAACCCTAGCCTGTAAACTAGTAGTTTTATGCTATTTACCCTCGCCAAGCAGATGATATCATAAGGGATGCCATGTCGCACACGAGCCGGGCGTCCAGCGTTGCCGCGCTTGTGCACACCCGATGTATTGAATCTCTCATTCGCGGCCACAATGCAAGCAGAAGGCAGCCCTTGCTTACCAGTTACTGAATTTGGTTGTCATATATATTCCCAATGTCACCCAACCCTATACTCGTGCTCGAAAATAAGCAGACCAATTTGATGTAGGACGAGAAACTAAAGGACATGTGTAGCACGCAGGGTGGCACTGTGTGACTACAAAATGCAATTCCCCTTAGCATATGGCTCATATTTATAGCTAGTGCTGGTCTTGACCAGTTCAAAGTTCCTCGCGACCTAAAGTTTCCGGGCCCAGAAATCCTGAAGTTTTCACGACTTCAATATATTGTCTTCTTTCTCCCGGTGTTGCTCTCATAAATGTGAGAGATTGGGATCTTGCACTTATGAAGCACCTGACGACACTCAAGGCTATAAAAGTGGTGACCGTGTATACCTGGGGACACCTATTTGCCAGTTAACTGAGTCGGTTTTCAGCTTCAATCGATTTAGAAGGAATGCCTACCAGCCGTTGGATCCAAAAGAAGCGATCGGATGCTTTTCTTCGTCCACATTCTGGCAATATGTATCCAGAACTCATGTAGTAAATTGCATTCAAAATAAAAGTTGTTACACTATTTATCTCTTCGGTCGGATGTGATTTCTTCTTACTGCAGTCCTCCAACGGTTGACTGTGTGCCTCCTCCCTCCCCCTCCTCAGGCCATCCCTTTAACACCCTTCCCCCTGCGCACAGAACAACCAACATCAAATTAACATGAATTTATTTTTACGGCGACCGAGGAATAACGTTCGGTGCATGGATATACCAATACATTGTTCTTGTGCTCACCAACATGAGATAATTGATGGACCTGCATTTTTTACGGATCAGAGTGCTCTTGCGCATAAAAAAAGTTCACCCAGTTTATAAGAAAAACTAGGCCAAAAATCACACAATTTCTTAATTAATTAAGGGATAATCAATTACGGATGATATGAATGAAAAGTTATGTGCTCCCTTCTCTGATAAGGAGATCAACGACGCTATGTTTCAGATTGGGCCCCTTAAGGCTCCTGGGCCGGATGGCTTTCCGGCGCGATTTTTTCAGCGACACTGGTCCATCTTGAAGGAAGAGATTGTGGCTGCTGTTAGGTTATTCTTTGATACGGGAATTATGCCGGAAGGTGTGAATATGACAACAATAGTTTTGATCCCCAAGGTGGATGATCCAACCAAGCTAACGGAGTTCAGACCCATAAGCCTCTGCAATGTCATATACAAGGTGATTGCAAAGTGCTTGGTAAATAGATTACGCCCGATCCTTGGGGATGTCATTTGCCCTGAACAAAGTGCATTCGTACCTGGCCGTTTAATAACGGATAATGCTCTAATTGCATTTGAATGTACACATTACATAAAGCAAGAAAAAGACCCCAATAAAAGTTTCTGCGCCTATAAGCTGGACCTTTCTAAGGCTTATGATCGGGTAGATTGGATCTTCATGGAGCGAGTGATGCAACAGTTGGGCTTTGCTCACCAATGTGTGCGATGGATAATGTCGTGTGTCACCTCGGTGAGATATACTGTCAATGTCAATGGAGCCTGCTCAGATTCATTTGCACCGTCGCGAGGGCTGGCAGGGAGACCCTCTTTCCCCATTTTTATTCCTATTTATAGCTGATGGTTTGGCTGCACTGTTGAAGCAGGGTGTTGGAAGCTTGAACATTACTCGCTTGAAGGTCTGCCCACGAGCCCCCGGGATCTCACACCTCCTATTCGCCGATGACACATTATTGTTCTTCCGTGGAACGGAAGGGGAAGCGAGCCGGATTAAGGGCGTGTTGGATGCATTTGGGGGTGCCACGGGGCAACTAATGAATTCAAACAAGTGCTCAATACTATTTGGTGCGCCTTGCAACCAAAAGAATAGAGACGATGTGACACGGGTGCTTGGTGTGCAAAATATCAACTTCAAAGAGAAGTATTTGGGGCTGCCCACACCCCATGGCAGAATGAGTAAGGGACGTTTTGTTGGTATCTTGGAGAGTCTGACTAAGCATTTGATGCTATGGGGGGACTCTCAGCTGGCTCAAAGCGGTAGAGAGGTGCTGATCAAATCGGTGGCGCAAGCCCTGCCAACCTACCTGATGAGTGTTTTCAAGTTGCCGGCCTCAATCTGTGATGAGCTCACTCGCATGATCAGGAGCTACTGGTGGGGGTCAGAGAAGGGTAGGCAGAAGACACATTGGCGAGCGTGGGATGTTCTATTGCAGCCGAAGTCCTATGGTGGCCTTGGCTTCAAAGATCTCCGTCTTTTCAACCAGGCATTGCTAGCAAGACAGGCTTGGCAGCTGCTCACCATCCCGGATAGCCTGTGCTCGAGGGTCTTGAAAGCACGCTATTACCCGAATGGCAACCTTGAAGACACAGTTTTCGCTGGCGGCGCCTCAGCGACATGGCAGGGCGTACTACATGGCCTGGAGCTGCTCAAAAAAGGCCTTGTTTGGCGGGTTGGCAATGGCCAATCTATTCGCATCTGGAGGAATAAATGGATCATGCGGGAGGAGCAGGGACGCCGGTGAGTCCTCAAGGACGATGCCGTCTCCGACGTGTGGCGGAGCTTTTGGATGATCGTGGTAATTGGAGGATGGATGTTTTGAAGCAATACTTCCTACCAGTTGATGTGGAGGAAATTATTAAAATTAGAGCATCGGCAAGGCTGGGAGAGGATGTGCTAGCTTGGGCGCCGGAAAGGAGCGGAGTTTTCTCAGTTCGAAGCGCGTATCTCCTTGCACTGGACGAACGTCTTCGACCATCTTCAGTCACGGCGAGCAGGGCGTCGGACGGGCGACGAGCCGTCTGGGCTTTATTATGGAGGTGCCCTACTCCTCCTAAGGTGCGTGTGTTCGCGTGGTGACTCATCACTGATTCCCTTCCAACATGGGTTAATAAGAAGCGTCGTAATTTGGAGGTATCTGACGTGTGCCCGGTGTGTGCGTCTGAACCCGAGGACACATACCACGCGTTCTGCAGGTCCCCACGAGCAGTAGGTCTCTGGCAGGCCATGGCGAGCGACTGGAGGCTCCCGGACGTCCGCAAGCTGGTGAATCCTGGACCGGAGTGGCTCCTGCACATCCTTGGGGACAGTACAGAGACGGAACGGCTTCACCTGCTTATGACTCTGTGGCGCAGCTGGCATGTAAGGAATGATATAGTTCACCATAAACGGCCTCCCACCGTTGAGTCATCGAAGCGCTTCCTTCATAGCTATGTTAATTCTCTAGTGGCAATTCAAGCAGAGCCCCATGCAGACCACGTAAAGGGGAAGACAGTTGTTGGCGCCGACCTGATCAGTAGGTCGTCATCGCATGTAATACAGCCAAAGGACCTGCTACGACGCTGGTTGCCGCCACCGGCGGGCTGGACGAGCCTCAACGTTGATGGGTCGTTTTGCGAGCACGACCATTCTGCAGGTGCAGGTATGATACTGCGTGGCTCAGATGGTAATCCCATATTTGCTGCATGCCGTCAGCTACGTACTTGCGCGTCTCCCCTGGAAGTAGAAATCGCTGCATGCAAGGAGGGAATTGAGCTTGCTCTTCAATGGACAACCCTGCCGATTATTATTCAGTCCGACTGCAGTGACGTCACTAATCTTATTCAATGCATGAGCAAGGACAGGTCGGTGCATTCCATGGTAGTTGAGGAGATTAAGAGCCTTCTACATGACGGAAGGGAGTTTTTAGTCAAGCATGTTAGGAGAGAACAAAATAATGTAAGCCATTAATTGGCTAACTTTGGTAGATGTGAGAAGCGTACTGCGGTATGGCTTTGATCCAGGCCTGGAGATGTCCAGACCTATGTAAGGCAGACATGGCCGATGCTTGATTAATATAAACTCCCTTTCTATCGCAAAAAAATAAAAAAATAAAGGGATAATCAAGCAAAAACCCCAGCCATGAGCAAAAGAAAAAAAACAACAAAGCCGCAACTGCCCAACTCAACCTCCACCACCTACTCACCCGGTACTCAGAGAGAAGGAAACGAGATATTCGGAGATGGCTTCAAGAAACATGATGCAAGAGCAATATCAGATGTCCATGATGGGTGAGCTGAAGTTCTTCCTTCGTCTTCAAATTCGTCAGCAGAGCAACGACATCTTCATATCCCAAGAGAAGTACTTCAAAGATTGCCTGAAGAAGTTTAGAATGCAAAACTGCAAAGGCTACTCAACGCCAATGCCAACCAAAAGTCATCTGGGCCCCGACGACAATAGTAAAGAGTTCGATCAAAAGGTATACCGCTCCATGATTGATTTTTTACTTTATTTATGTGCATCTAGGCCAGATATCATGCTTAGCATTTGCATGTGTGCCCGATTCCAAGCGGCACCAAAGGAATCGCATCACTTAGCTGTGAAGCGAATTCTTTGATATTTGGCTTACACCCCAACACTAGGATTATGGTATCCAAAGGGCTCAGAGTTTGATCTAGTTGGATTCTCAGATGCTAATTATGCTGGTGACAAGGTTGATCGCAAGTCCACATCAGGCACATGTCACTTTCTTGGACGATCTCTTGTCTGTTGGTGCCACTTTACTGCGACAATGAAAGCGCCATCAAGATTACCAACAACCCAGTTCAACACTCGAAGACAAAGCACATTGACATTCATCATCATTTTCTCAGAGATCATGTCATGAAGGAAGATATTGATATCATTCATGTCAACACTGAAGAGCAATTGGCAGATATCTTCACAAAGCCCTTGGATGAGAAAAGGTTTTGCAAGTTGCGGTGTGAGCTAAATATCTTAGAATTCTCGAATGTCCTGTTATTGGACACACATCCTAACGCTTATGCATGTTGATGACTTAGATGTGCAACACACGAAGTAAAGTATATCTTCAATCAATGAAGACATACACTCTAGTGTGAATACATTAATGTGGAATTTGACTTTGGAGCGCCACGATAATTATGCGTTGTGTCTGGGTCTAATATTTCCTATACGGTGGGTAACGCCACCACCAAACTTTTGTTTGAAGTGTTTCATTTGGCGTCACATTTGCAACGTCTTCGCATTTGGTTTGTCTTCAACATTGATTTGACTTCATGTTATCTTCACAATGTTGATTTGGTCTTATTCTGATATATACATATATTTGTGTTCTGTCCTCTACAACATTCACTTATGGCTATGCCTTCATGTTTGAATCTTTTTAACTAAGTGAATGTGATCGGACCCTAACCCCTTTTCTATGCTTTTACCTCAGATTTTATCTATCTAAATCATATGCATTCTATTGAAACTATCGAATGTCTTCTCTGCGTCCTTGTCAGCAGAATATACAGAGACAAAAGTTGAATCTGTTTTAATGCTATATCCTTATTGCCTGAAACCCGAAGAAGCCGGAACGACCACCCGACAGTCCAGGCGTGCGTGCGAACATGGAACAACTTCCAATGTGTTGCATGCATGCCACGTGTCCTTCAGATGTGAACCACCAGGGGCACATGTGTAATTACGCTGTGCTGTCCCTTTCCTTATATATACACAACTCACCGCGGTCATAATGTCTTCTTCCACCTCGCCACCTCGCACAAACCCTAGCGCCTCCGCTAGCTCAAGTCGACGCCGGAGACGAAGCGCTTAGCTGCCGCGACTTCTCCGACCCCGTCCTCACGCCGGCCACGGACCTCGTCCTCTCCGCCGCCACCGTAGGTGTCTTCCGCCGCCAAGTTAGGGCGCGGGAGATTGAACTGCTCGGCCCCCCTCTCAACTTCATCTAGCAGTTCGTCCCGCGGTAATTAAAACTTACTTTTTACTGCCTTTTTGATTCATCAGATCCATCCACTTCAACCAAAAGTGGTTTCTCAACTTCCAAAACTGGATCTACCTTCTTTTGCATCTCATATCTTGCAAAGTATATTCACTTATGCCTCACAACTAGTTAGATTCCTCACTTGTACTTATTCTTGGATTCATACAAATCGGGAACCAACTCTCACCAAATAAGTGAATGTCTTCGCGCTATGATGTCAATGTCTTCAAACTGATTTATCTTCAAAATCTTCTAAGAACGCATATGACCTCTTCCCTTCCCTCGCACCTCTAATGCTGTCACAGGTACATGTCCATGGGAGAATCCCTTGGTTCTCATAGTCTGCATTCATTTGCAGAGTTCTTACAGCTTCACATCAACTCTCCAGAAGCCAGTTCATGTCTGACCAGCAAAAGGAAGCCATTCACTCTATTGAAGCCTTTCAATCTGAATATTATGGCAATTGAAAAATCTGTAAGGAAAGGCGGCAGGCAGCGCCGTGGAGATACATCCAAGGATTTACCTCCTGATCTGTATGAACTGTACAAGACAGATCCTGAAGAGAACTATGGTCAGCGCAAGACTCGGATCCAATGGATTCGAAGATATTGGGCGGAACAATGGTTCCTATACAGATATGTGACTGCTGAATATGCTGAAAAGAACGCCATCAAGCGACCATGGGGAGATATTCTATACAAAAATCTTCAGCCCATGTCCAAGTCCGAAGCCATTGCTCAAGGCTTCTATCCTTGCATGGTCCGAGGACCACAGCGAGAGAATGCCGACCCATCATCTCTGTTATGGTGTCGCGACGACAATCTATTCAGGCGTAACTATAAGTTTGCAAAAGATTCTGCTGTGAAGAACAAGAAAGCATTTGGACTCGACTTCAACCCTGGTCCATCTGCTCCAAGGGCTGATGGCACCCGTGATGCAAATCCAAACGTCGCCGGCCCCTTCTATAACCTCGAAGGCCTCATCACTCACATAGCAGTACAGGGGGTCGCTGTGGATCACTCAGCTGATGACGCAGATTCTGATGAAGCGCCAGCTCCACCTAAGCCGCAGAAGCAAAAGAAAACAAAGGCTTCAAAGCCCTCTGCCACACCAAGAGCTTCGCGTGTGAAGCCATTGGCCTCTGCACCTCCTGAAGCCAGTGTGCAATCTGAAGATCTTTCTCGTATCTCCGAGAAGACAGAGAAATCCAAGAAGAAGAAGAAGCCCATCAAGAGTTCTACTCAAGAACTGACCCCTGCTGCAGTTCTGCGCAATGAGGATGCCACCATTGATCTGTCCAGCGATGAAGATCTTGGTGATGATGCCCTTGAGCTGCTGATCAAGAGCAAGCAAGAGGCGGAGATCTTCAACGATCTGCCCCTCTTTGATGTGGATATTCTGAACAACTTCATCGGTGAGTGTTTTGACAACCCAAGCCTCAGCATTGATGATCTTCAGCTCCCGGTGGACATAAGCGTCACTTTCCACGGAGCCATTGCCAATGAGCTGGCTCTGACTCAGAAGATTGTTGAGCTGAAAAACAAGATTGACTATGAGAAAGCTCTCATCAAGAAGAACATGGCCAAGCTCAGCGTGGCAGATGTTCAAAGCTTCAAGAAAATGTTGCATGAACTCAAAGAGCTGTTTCACAAGAAGCGTGAAGAAGCAAAAGGTTCAAGAGAGCGAATGAAATACTTCGCAGAAAAATGTGTTCTAGCTCACAATGAGGCAGAGAAGCGCAAGGCTCTTGGGCATCTAGGCATCGACCCCAAGATGGCTGCCAAATAGAAGAAGAAGCCTGCTGTGGCCCAAGCTGAAGCATCAAGGCAGGAAGCACCTCGCATTGTCTTCCCTGCCAGCATGACAGGCTCAAAGCCTAAGGTCCCCTCAGCAGCTACAGAACTGAAGAAGACAAGGGCAGCTGAGGCCGAAGCCAAGAAGCGCAAGCACAAGAATGCCTCTGATGGTGCTCCATCAACAAAGAAGCCAAAGACAAAGTCTTCGCGGAAAGAGCGTGCTGCTGCCACAGAGCCACTTGTTGTCGAGCCCATCTCAGTTGCTCGTCCTGGCTCCAACAACCAAGAGCGCCAGCTTGTAGTTCATGAGCCTGCTTTCACAGAGGCTCCCGAATATGAAGAAGTTCCAGCTGTCAACCCCACCATAGCTGAAGACATTGGTCATGATGACAATGTCGAAGATGATGAAGTCCTTCCTCAGATTGAGCACCAACTGGTATCATCGCCTGTTCTCACGAACAGTGAACTCATTAGCATTGGTCTTCCCTTGACGCCAATTGCTCAGGATGCATCATGGGCTGATCACCCTCAAGATGACACACCCAGTACTCCACCTGTTGGAGAACGTAGCAGAAATTCAAAATTTTCTATGCATCACCAAGATCAATCTATGGAGTTTACTAGCAACGAGAGGGAAGGAGAGTGCATCTACATACCATTGTAGATCGCGAGCGGGAGCGTTCAAGAGAACGGGGTTGATGGAGTCGTACTCGTCGTGATCCAAATCACCGATGATCCTAGCGCCGAACGGACGGCACCTCCGCGTTCAACACACGTACGGAGCAGCGACGTCTCCTCCTTGATCCAGCAAGGGGGAGGAGAGGTTGATGGAGATCCAGCAGCACGACGGCGTGGTGGTGGAAGTAGCGGGATCCCGGCAGGGCTTCACCAAGCGCAAGCGGGGAGGAAGAGGTGTCACGGGAGGGAGAGGGAGGCGCCAGGGCTTGGATGCTGCTGCCCTCCCTCCCCCCACTATATATAGGGCCAAGGGAGAGGGGGGCGCAGCCTTGCCCCTTCCTCCAAGGAAGGGTGCGGCCAGGGAGGAGTCCTTCCCCCCGAAGGCACCTCGGAGGTGCCTTCCCCTTTTAGGACTCTCCGTTTATCTTATCTCTTGGTGCATGGGCCTCTTGGGGCTGGTTCCCTTGGCCCATATAGGCCAAGGCGCACCCCCTACAGCCCATGTGGCCTCCCGGGGCTGGTGGACCCCCTTGGTGGACCCCCGGACCCCTTTCGGCACTCCCGGTACAATACCGATAAAGTGCGAAACTTTTTCGGCGACCAAAATAAGACTTCCCATATATAAATCTTTACCTCCAGACCATTCCGGAACTCCTCGTGACGTTCGGGATCTCATCCGGGACTCCGAACAACTTTCGGGTTACCGCATACTAATATCTCTACAACCCTAGCGTCACCGAACCTTAAGTGTGTAGACCCTACGGGTTCGGGAGACACGCAGACATGACCGAGACGACTCTCCGGTCAATAACCAACAGCGGGATCTGGATACCCATGTTGGCTCCCACATGCTCCTCGATGATCTCATCGGATGAACCACGATGTTGAGGATTCAATCAATCCCGTATACAATTCCCTTTGTCTATCGGTATGTTACTTGCCCGAGATTCGATCGTCGGTATCCCGATACCTTGTTCAATCTCGTTACCGGCAAGTCTCTTTACTCGTTCTGTAACACATCATCCCGTGATCAACTCCTTGGTCACATTGTGCACATTATGATGATGTCCTACCGAGTGGGCCCAGAGATACCTCTCCGTTTACACGGAGTGACAAATCCCAGTCTCGATTCATGCCAACCCAACAGACACTTTCGGAGATACCTGTAGTGCACCTTTATAGCCACCCAGTTACGTTGTGACGTTTGGTACACCCAAAGCATTCCTACGGTATCCGGGAGTTGCACAATCTCATGGTCTAAGGAACTGATACTTGACATTAGAAAAGCTCTGAGCAAACGAACTACACGATCTTGTGCTAGGCTTAGGATTGGGTCTCGTCCATCACATCATTCTCCTAATGATGTGATCCCGTTATCAACGACATCCAATGTCCATGGTCAGGAAACCGTAACCATCTATTGATCAACGAGCTAGTCAACTAGAGGCTTACTAGGGACATGGTGTTGTCTATGTATCCACACATGTATCTGAGTTTCCTATCAATACAATTTTAGCATGGATAATAAACGATTATCATGAACAAGGAAATATAATAATAACCAATTTATTATTGCCTCTAGGGCATATTTCCAACAGTCTCCCACTTGCACTAGAGTCAATAATCTAGTCCACATCACCATGTGATTAACACTCATAGGTCACATCACCATGTGACCAACATCCAATGAGTTTACTAGAGTCACCAATCTAGTTCACATCACTATGTGATTAACACTCAATGAGTTCTGGTTTGATCATGTTATGCTTGTGAGAGAGGTTATTAGTCAACGGGTCTGAACCTTTCAGATCCGTGTGTGCTTTACGAATATCTATGTCATCTTGTGGATGCTACCACGCGCTACTTGGAGCCATTTCAAATAATTGCTCTACTATACGAATCCGGTTTACTACTCAGAGTCATCCGGATTAGTGTCAAAGTTCGCATCGACGTAACCCTTTACGACGAACTCCTTTTCACCTCCATAATCGAGAAAATTCCTTAGTCCACTAGATAGTAAGGATAAGTTCGACCGCTGTCATGTGATCCATTCCCGGATCACTATTGTACCCCTTGACCAACTCATGGCTAGGCACACTTCATGTGCGGTACACAGCATAGCATACTGTAGAGCCTATGTCTAAAGCATAGGGGACGACCTTCGTCCTTTCTCTCTCTTCTGCTGTGGTCAGGTCTTGAGTCTTAATCAATACTCACACCTTGTAACACAGCCAAGAACTCCTTGTTTGCTGATCTATTTTGAACTCTTTCAAAATCATGTCAAGGTGTGCGTTCTTTGAAAGTATCATCGGGCATCTTGATCTATCTCTATAGATCTTGATGCCCAATATGTAAGCAGCTTTTATCCAGGTCTTCCTTGAAAAAACTCCTTTCAAACAACCCTTTATGCTTTCCAGAAATTTTACATCATTTCGGATCAACAATATGTCATTCACATATACTTATCAGAAATGTTGTAGCGCTTCCACTCACTTTATTGGAAATACAAGTTTCTCATAAACTTTGTATAAACCCAAAATCTTTGATCATCTCATCAAAGCGTACATTCCAACTCCGAGATGCTTACTCCAGTCCTTAGAAGGATCGCTGGAGCTAGCATACCTTTTAGCATCCTTAGGATCGACAAAACCTTTCTGATTGTATCACATACAACCTTTCCTTACGAAAACTGGTAAGGAAACTTGTTTTGACATCCATCTGCCAGATTTCATAAATGCAGCTAATGCTAACATGATTTCGACGGACTTAAGCATCGCTACGGATGAGAAAATCTCATCGTAGTCAACTCCTTGAACTTGTGGAAATACTCTTTGCCACAAGTCGAGCTTCATAGACGGTAACATTACCGTCCATGTCCGTCTTCTTCTTAAAGATCCATTTATCTCGGATTTCATGGCTTCTAACCATTCGTCGGAATATGGGCCCACCATCGCTTCTCCATAGCTCATAGGTTCATTGTTGTCTAACAACATGACTTTCAAGACAGATCACGTACCACTCTGAAGTAGCACGCATCCTCGTCGTCCTACGAGGTTTGGTAGTGACTTGATCCAAAGTTTCATGATCACTATCATAAGCTTCCACTTCAATTGGTGTAGGTGCCACAGGAACAACTTCCTGTGCCCTGCTACACCCTAGTTGAAGTGACGGTTCAATAACCTTATCAAGTCTCCACCATCCTCCCACTCAATTCTTTCGAGAGAAACTTTTCCTCGAGAAAGGACTCGTTTCTAGAAGCAATTACTTTTGCTTCCAGATCTGACATAGGAGGTATACCCAACTGTTTTGGGTATTCTTATGAAGATGTATTTATCCGCTTTGGGTTCGAGCTTATCAGCCTGAAACCTTTTCACATAAGCATCGCAGCCCCAAACTTTTAAGAAACGACAACTCAGGTTTCTCTAAATGGTGTCGTCTCAATGGAATTGCGTGGTGCCCCTTTTAAAGTGAATGCGGTTGTCTCTAATGCCTAACCCATAAATGATAGTGGTAATTCGATAAGAAACATCATGGTATGCACCATATGCAATAGGGTGCAGTTATGATGTTCGGACACACCATCACACTATGGTGTTCCAGGCGGTATTAATTGTGAAACACTTTCCACAATGTCTTAATTGTGTGCCAAACTCGTAACTCAGATACTCATCTCTATGATCATATCACAGACATTTTATCCTCTTGTCACGACGATCTTCAACTTCACTCTGAAATTACTTGAACCTTTCAATAATTCATACTTGTGTTTCATCAAGTAAATACACTCAGCATCTACTCAAATCATCTTGTGAAGTAAGAACATAACGATATCCACTGCATGCCTCAGCACTCATTGGACTGCACACATCAAAATGTATTACATCCAACAAGTTGCTCTCTTGTTCCATCTTACTGAAAACGAGGCCTTTCAGTCATCTTGCCCATGTGGTATGATTTGCATGTCTCAAGTGATTCAAAATCAAGTGAGTCCAAATGATCCATCTGCATGGAGTTTCTTCATGCATATATACCAATAGACATGGTTCGCATGTCTCGATCTTTTCAAAAACGACTGAGTCCAAAGATCCATCTACATGGAGCTTCTTCATGCGTTCTATACTAATATGACTCAAATGGCAGTGCCACAAGTATGTGGAACTATCATTAATTTTGGCATGAACATGTGTATCACTACGATCGAGATTCATTTTAGGTGCAAGACCATTGAAGGTATTATTCAAATAAACAGAGTAACCATTATTCTCCTTAAATGAATAACCGTATTGCGATAAACATAATCCAATCATGCTCAACGCAAACACCAAATCTCGATAGTAGAGGGAGCATGCGATGCTTGATCACATCAACCTTGGAAACACTTCCAACGCATATCGTCATCTCACCTTTAGCTAGTCTCCGTTTATTCCGCAGCTTTTATTTCGAGTTACTAACACTTAGCAACCGAACCGGTATCTAATACCCTGGTGCTGCTAGGAGTACTAGTAAAGTACACATTCATATAATGTATATCCAATATACTTCTGTCGACTTTGCCTGCCTTCTCATCTACCAAGTATCTATGGTAGTACTTCTTCAGTGACCGTTCCCCTCATTACAGAAGCACTTAGTCTCGGGTTTGGGTTCAACCTTGGGATTCTTCACTAGAGCAGCAAATGATTTGCTGTTTCATGAAGTATCCCTTTTTGCCCTTGCCCTTCTAGAAACTAGTGGTTTTATTAACCATCAACAATTGATGCTCCTTCTTGATTTCTACTTTCGCGGTGTCAAACAACGCGAATAGCTCAAGAATCATCATAACTATCCCTGATATGTTATAGTTCATCACGAAGCTCTACTAGCTTGGTGGCAGTGACTATGGAGAACCATCACCATCTCATCTGGGAGATTAACTCCCACTCGATTCAAGCGATTGTGGTACTCAAACAATCTGAGCACATGAGCTTTTCTCCCTTAGTTTGCAGGTTTAAGAAACTTGTCAGAGGTCTCATACCTCTTGATGTGGGCACTAGTCTGAAATCCCAATTTCAGTCTTCGGAACATCTCATATGTTCTGCGACATTTGAAAAAAGCGTCTTTGGTGCCACAATTCTAAACCGTTAGCAATACGCACTGAACTATCACGTAGTCATCAAAACGTGTATGTCAGATGTTTCGTAACATCTACAGACGACGTTGAGGTTCAGTACACCGAGCGGTGCATTAAGGACATAAGCCTTCTGTGCAGCAATGAGGACAATCCTCAGTTTACGGACCCAGTCCGCATAATTGCTACTACCAACTTTCAACTAAATTTTCTCTAGGAACGTATCTTAAACAGTAGAACTAAAGCGTATGACATAATTTGCAAAGATCTTTTGACTATGTTCATGATAATGAAGTTCATCTGATTATTTAATGAACTCCCACTCAGATAGACATCCCTCTAGTCATCTAAGTGATACATGATCCGAGTCAAACTAGGCCGTGTCTGATCATCACGTGCGACGGACTAGTCATCATCGGTGAACATCTCCATGTTGATCGCATCTACTATACGACTCATGTTCGACCTTTCGATCTCTTGTGTTCCGAGGCCATGTCTGTACATGCTAGGCTCGTCAAGTCAACCTAAGTGTTTTGCTTGTGTTCCGAGGCCATGTCTGTACATGCTAGGCTCGTCAACACCCGTTGTATTCGAACGTTAGAATCTATCACACCCGATCATCACGTGGTGCTTCGAAACAACGAACCTTCGCAACGGTGCACAGTTAGGGGGAACACGTCTCTTGAAATTTTAGTGAGGGATCATCTTATTTATGCTACCGTCGTTCTAAGCAAATAAGATGCATAACATGATAAACATCACATGCAATCAAATAGTGACATGATATGGCCAATATCATTTTGCTCCTTTTATCTCCATCTTCGGGGCACCATGATCATCTTTGTCACCGGCATGACACCATGATCTCCATCATCATGATCTCCATCATTGTGTCTTCATGAAGTTGTCACGCCAACGATTACTTCTACTTCTATGGCTAACGCGCTTAGCAATAAAGTAAAGTAATTTACATGGCGTTATTCAATGACACGCAGGTCATACAAAAAATAAAGACAACTCCTATGGCTCCTGCCGGTTGTCATACTCATCGACATGCAAGTCGTGATTCCTATTACAAGAATATGATCAATCTCATACATCACATATATCATTCATCACATCTTCTGGCCATATCACATCACATAGCACATGCTGCAAAAACAAGTTAGACGTCCTCTAATTGTTGTTGCAAGTTTTTACGTGGCTTGTATAGGTTTCTAGCAAGAACGTTTCTTACCTACGTAAAACCACAACGTGATATGCCAATTTCCATTTACCCTTCATAAGGACCCTTTTCATCGAATCCGTTCCGACTAAAGTGGGAGAGACAGACACCCACTAGCCACCTTATGCAACTAGTGCATGTCAGTCGGTGGAACCTGTCTAACGTAAGCGTACGTGTAAGGTCGGTCCGGGCCGCTTCATCCCACAATGCCGCCGAAACAAGATAAGACTAGTAGCGGCAAGAAGAATTGACAACATCGACGCCCACAACTACTTTGTGTTCTACTCGTGCATAGAAACTACGCATAGACCTAGCTCATGATGCCACTGTTGGAGAACATAGCAGAAATTCAAAATTTTCTACGCATCACCAAGATCAATCTATGGAGTTTACTAGCAACGAGAGGGAAGGAGAGTGCATCTACATACCATTGTAGATCGCGAGCGGAAGCGTTCAAGAGAACGGGGTTGATGGAGTCGTACTCGTCGTGATCCAAATCACCGATGATCCTAGCGCCGGACGGACGGCACCTCCGCGTTCAACACACGTACGGAGCAGCGAAGTCTCCTCCTTCTTGATCCAGCAAGGGGGGAGGAGAGGTTGATGGAGATCCAGCAGCACGACGGCGTGGTGGTGGAAGTAGCGGGATCCCGGCAGGGCTTCACCAAGCGCAAGCGGGGAGGAAGAGGTGTCACGGGAGGGAGAGGGAGGCGCCAGGGCTTGGATGCTGCTGCCCTCCCTCCCCCCCTATATATAGGGCCAAGGGATAGGGGGGGGCGCAGCCTTGCCCCTTCCTCCAAGGAAGGGTGCGGCCAGGTAGGAGTCCTTCCCCCCCAAGGCACCTCGGAGGTGCCTTCCCCTTTTAGGACTCTCCGTTTATCTTATCTCTTGGCGCATGGGCCTCTTGGGGCTGGTTCCCTTGGGCCATATAGGCCAAGGCGCACCCCCTACAGCCCATGTGGCCCCCCAGGGCTGGTGGACCCCCTTGGTGGACCCCCGGACCCCTTTCGGCACTCCCGGTACAATACCGATAAAGTGCGAAACTTTTCCGGCGACCAAAATAAGACTTCCCATATATAAATCTTTACCTCCGGACCATTCCGAAACTCCTCGTGACATCCGGGATCTCATCCGGGACTCCAAACAACTTTCGGGTTACCGCATACTAATATCTCTACAACCCTAGCGTCACCGAACCTTAAGTGTGTAGACCCTACGGGTTCGGGAGACACGCAGACATGACCGAGACGACTCTCCGGTCAATAACCAACAGCGGGATCTGGATACCCATGTTGGCTCCCACATGCTCCTCGATGATCTCATCGGATGAACCACGATGTTGAGGATTCAATCAATCCCGTATACAATTCCCTTTGTCTATCGGTATGTTACTTGCCCGAGATTCGATCGTCGGTATCCCGATACCTTGTTCAATCTCGTTACCGGCAAGTCTCTTTACTCGTTCCGTAACACATCATCCCATGATCAACTCCTTGGTCACATTGTGCACATTATGATGATGTCCTACCGAGTGGGCCCAGAGATACCTCTCCGTTTACACGGAGTGACAAATCCCAGTCTCGATTCGTGCCAACCCAACAGACACTTTCGGAGATACCTGTAGTGCACCTTTATAGCCACCCAGTTACGTTGTGACGTTTGGTACACCCAAAGCATTCCTACGGTATCCGGGAGTTGCACAATCTCATGGTCTAAGGAACTGATACTTGACATTAGAAAAGCTCTGAGCAAACGAACTACACGATCTTGTGCTAGGCTTAGGATTGGGTCTCGTCCATCACATCATTCTCCTAATGATGTGATCCCGTTATCAACGACATCCAATGTCCATGGTCAGGAAACCGTAACCATATATTGATCAACGAGCTAGTCAACTAGAGGCTTACTAGGGACATGGTGTTGTCTATGTATCCACACATGTATCTGAGTTTCCTATCAATACAATTTTAGCATGGATAATAAACGATTATCATGAACAAGGAAATATAATAATAACCAATTTATTATTGCCTCTAGGGCATATTTCCAACACCACCACCTCAAGTCACCACTCCGGTGCTTGACGATGACAATTACGTGCTGCAGACCACTCCCTCACCACAGGCGTCGCTAGCTTTCCGCAGGCTTCGCAAAGGCCCTAGGCCACAGGTCACCACGTCGAGCATTCTGGAAGGGGAAGCGCCTCAAAACTCAGTGGCACGTCAAGTGTTTCCTGACGCCACCCCTACCATGAATGTCTCTGAGTCCGAAGCCAAAGTTGCTGAAGACATTCCGGCTGCATCAGCCGATGACAATCAAGAACCAAGAGAAGAAGAAGCAGAAAGAGTTGCCACACCCCCTGTTACTCAAGAAGTTGTTCTCAAGGAGAACGTGTCTATGCCCGACGCTCCTGCTACTGAAATGGAGGTTGAAAACATTGAGGCGGCCACAAATAACACCACTGAAGCCAATGACATTGTCATGGCTTAAGACACTGTGGCGCCTGAAGCTAGTGTGCAACTTGAAGCCACAGCCAATGCCGAAGCTGCTGTTCCACCCCCAAGGCCTCACACTATTGAGCAGGCATATGATTGCGCCCAACTTGTCACTGTCCGATGGCCTATTCTGGTTTCTCCCACTGCTCCCGGACCACAATTTGAATACCATGTGGAGCAAAGGCCTCAGGTCCAGAAGCCAAAGCCCAGACTGCCAAGATTTCCCGGTGCAGCAACATCACCATGATCGTTCAATGTAAATAGCTTCAGGGCACACAACAAATTCTTTGACAGTGCAAAGAACCCTTACTCGAAGCCAAGGATCTCATCTAATCGCTTCTGGAGCTATCAGCAGCGCAGTTATTACTCATGTATCTTATACAATCAAGGGCGAATCTTTCCTCACATGCGTCTGGATTGTGAAGCCATTGCTGGTCTGCCCCGCTTGGAAGAAGCTCTAGACTGTTTTAGAGATGCTGGCCTTCTGCAGTTCATAACTGACAAAGAGCATTGGAAAGAGGAGCTTCTGCTGCAATCCTATGCCACTCTTCACATCCGTGGCTACAATAGGGATCCGAAGACTTGGGTCCTTGAGTGGATGACAGGTGATGTGCACCATGAAGCCAAAGCTCAAGATATCATTGAGCTTACTTCCCTGCCCACTCCAGGTGAGCTCTATGAACCTGGTTGTCAGCTACACAGGAATGCATTGGAGAGCATATTTCAGAAGCCTGAGCCCAACATGAGTCAGATGCTCAGCATGATGAAGCCTCTGCCACAAAATGTTGAATATCCCAAGGAATTCTTTGTCGAAGACCTCGAGTATCTTCCCCGTACCATTTATCACATTGTAAGGCGAACTCTATGGCCCGTCAAAGGACATTCTCCTGCAGCCAAGCTTGAAGGCACGATGAAGACATTGGTGTTCTATATTCTCAATGGCATCAGCTTCAATGCTGAAGATTTCTTCATCAGGCAACTTGCAGCATCTGGAGTTGATCTATTTGGCTTGAAGTTTTATGCTCCATGGGTAATGCGCTTAATCAAGCTTCACTCTTCTGTCAACTATCAGCCCTCAGCGCGCAACCATCTTATCTTCTTGCCTAAGGTTGATATGTCTGTCGAAGCCATCTACCCTGAGCCTGCCAAGGAACCACTTTATCTTCATAACGTTGATCATCAGAGCTTCACGCAACCAATTGAAGGGGTTCATGTTCCAAATGCTGCCACTCCTGCTTACCCTCTGGCTGGAAATACATGCGCACCTCATCGTGCAAACACTGAAGCCACTGAAAGCACCATTGCTCAAAGGCCTCGGAAGCGATCTCATGTACTCAATGACCGAGAGCTTCTTGTGGCCTTACATCAGAAACAGGATAGGCACCATGACTGGCTAAAGCGTCAGATGCAGAGCCTCTTGGTGCATGTTAATCGCATTCGCAATCTTGCCACCAAGAACGCATTCGTATCACGTACATGAAGCCTGTCGGAGGTCTTGGACGAGTCTGACATTGCTAAGCCCTGAAGACGATCTTCCTGAATATGGCTTCACAGAGCGCTACAAATTTGATTCCACGCCTCCCCGGAATGCCGTCTTATGTCGTACTCCTTCCTTAGAAGACTCGGAGTATTCATGTTCGGCTGCAACTGTTGTTGCAAGAGTCGTCGATGAAGAAGACGATGCCACTTCACCAACCATGACTTCACCTCGTCTCGACACTGCACCAGGCCCCTCTGCACCAACGGACTGCAGCGTCGAACCCGCACCTTCATCTACTCCTGACGGGAACGAGTAGATGCTCTATGTCTTCAAACCTTTTTGGTCCTTACTTACAAAAGGGGGAGAAGCATATGAGTTGATAGTCTTCGAGCGGGTCCATAGGTGGTTGCTATATCTTTTTGCCAAGTGATTACAACTCTCGTTTTTGATACATTTGGTTCTTTGGGTTGTAACACTTAAACTTGATGGTCGTCTGCTACTTTGTCTGCTATTCTGTGATGTGATGATAAATTCCGCATGACGTCATTCCGCAGACGTCCATTTTTCATTATGCATGTCATTATCTTCGTCTTATCTCTATATGCATGATGAATTGTCTTCAAAAGTTGAAGAGGATATCCACAAAACAAAACATGCCATGTGCATTTGCATTCAAAAGCAAACTATTTATATGCACATCTTCAGGGGAGCCTTTTACTACTTATGAAGACAATGCCTTAACCCTTACAATATCACATACTTTTATCCCCGTTGAAAACTTCAACCAGTTTGTCATCAATCACCAAAAAGGGGGATATTGTAAGTGCATCTAGTGCCACCCCTAGTTGGTTTTGGAGTATTGACGACAAACTTGGTTGAGGGACTAATGTGTTTGTGAGAATTGCAGGATAACACAGGTAGTAGTCCCTCATTGATTCGGTTTACCTACCGAAGATGACCCCCAAAAATGTGTGAAGACATTGAAGACAATGGTGGTATGTGAAGATATTCACAACGAAGATTATGACTCGAGAATACATTCACGTGAAGACTATGGAGTGCGAAGAGATAGTTGTTTCGTAGTTTCCTTTTCTTCTTTGTTGAGTCATAGGAACCACCGCACTGTTAAGTGGTGTCCAAGTGAACACAGACAGAGTGACTGAAGTGATGCTCAACCAAATCCTATGTCTTCGAGCGAAGACAATGAGAGCAAATCTTACCAGAGCTGGATGAGTCAGCTTTACTTGCAGCCCAAGTCAAGCTGTCGCGTGTTTTTGAAATCTGACCATTGGACATGTGTCAGTTCCTTAGTGACCCAGGGTCATTTTGGACAAATCAGGCCGGGTTGCCTCCTGGCTATAAATAGCCCACCCCCTACACCATAAATTGGTGGCTGCTCAGAGTTAGTACATGGCTTTTGTCGTTTGAGAGCAACCCACCTTCGAAGCATTTGAGAGAGAGATCCTTGCGAGGACAAAGCCGGAAACACCCAGAGCCAAAGAGTGTTAGGCATCACTGAAGTATTTCTGTCCACGTGACCTGAAGACTTGTTACACTTGAGGACTGTGAATCCTCCAACCGGTTAGGCGTCGCGTTCTGAGCATCCAAGAGTCATTGTGGATTGCCGGTGAACGAAGTCTGTGAAGGTTTGGAAGTCTACCTTGAAGACTTACCAGAGTGATTGGGCGAGGACTAAGTGTCCTTAGCTCAAGGGGAATAAGGTGAAGACGCGGTCTTCTGAGTTAAATCTCAGCCTCCCTAACCAGACGTACAGTTGTCACAGCAAGTGGAACTAGTCCAACAAATCCCTGTCCTCGCCGAGCAACTGGTTCTATCTCTTCCCTCTTTTTACTTACAGTTTTTCTTCATGAAGTCATTGCCTGCTTGCTTGATCTGTTTGACTTCACTGTGTGACGACTATTGTTGTTTGGCTTCATACTGTCTTCCATCCTGATCTATACTAGCTAGATGCTAATAGTCTTCGTGCTTTCACTTCATTACTTACTTGACTATGGCTTGTCTAGTGTAGTCTACCTTCCGTTGCATATCAATAGGTTCATTTCTATCGTTTGTCTTCAAAGCCCCCGTGCTTTGAAGACTTCCATAAAAATCACCTATTCACCCCCCTCTAGTCGATAACTAGCACTTTCAGGTTGTTCTTAAGTAATATGATTAATTGAACTTTAATTTATCATGAACTTAGTCCTGATAGTTTTTGCATATCTATGTTGTTGTAGATCAATGGCCCGTGCTAACGTTCCCTTGAATTTTAATGCATTCCTAGAGAAAGCTAAGTTGAAAAGTGATGGTAGCAACCACACGGACTGGGTCCGTAACTTGAGGATTATCCTCATTGCTGCACAGAAGAATTACGTCCTGGAAGCACCGCTAGGTGCAAGGCCCGCTGCAGGAGCAACTCCGGACATTATGAACGTCTGGCAAACTAAAGTTGATGACTACTCGATAGTTTAGTGTGCCATGCTTTACGGCTTAGAACCGGGACTTCAAAGACGTTTTAAACGTCATGGAGCATATGAGATGTTCCAGGAGTTGAAGTTAATATTTCAAACAAATGCCCGAGTTGAGAGATATGAAGTCTCCAACAAGTTCTATAGCTGCAAGATGGAGGAGAATAGTTCTGTCAGTGAACACATACTTAGAATGTCTGGGTACCATAACCACTTGACTCAGCTGGGAGTTAATCTTCCTGATGATAGTGTCATTGACAGAGTTCTTCAATCACTGCCACCAAGCTATAAAGGCTTTGTGATGAACTATGACATGCAAGGGATGGAAAACACAATTCCCGAGCTCTTCGCGATGCTAAAGGCTGCGAGGTAGAAATCGGGAAGGAGCATCAAGTGTTGATGGTTAACAAGACCGCTAGTTTCAAGAAAAAGGGCAAAGGGAAGAAGGGGAACTTCAAGAAGAATAGCAAGCAAGTTGCTACTCCCGGGAAGAAGCCCAAGTCTGGACCTAAGCTTGAAACTGAGTGCTTCTACTGCAAAGGGACTGGTCACTTGAAGCGGAACTGCCCCAAGTATTTGGTGGATAAGAAGGATGGCAAAGTGAAAGGTATATTTGATATACATGTTATTGATGTATACCTTACTAATGGTCGTAGTAGCGCCTGGGTATTTGATACTGGTTCTGGTGCTCATATTTGCAACTCGAAACAGGGGCTACGGATTAAACAAAGATTGGCTAAGGACGAGGTGACGATGCGCGTCGGAAATGGTTCCAAGGTCGATGTGATCGCCATCGGCACGCTACCTCTACGTCTACCTTCGGGATTAGTTTTAGACCTGAATAATTGTTATTTGGTGCCAGTGTTGAGCATGAACATTATATCTGGATCTTGTTTGATGCGAGACGGTTATTCATTTAAATCAGAGAATAATGATTGTTCTATTTATATGAGTAATATCTTTTATGGTCATGCACCCTTGATGAGTGGTCTATTTTTGTTGAATCTCGATCGTAGTGATAAACATATTCATAATATTGAAGCCAAAAGATGCAAAGTTAATAATGATAATGCAACTTATTTGTGGCACTGCCCTTTAGGTCATATTGGTGTAAAGTAGATGAAGAAACTCCATGCTGATGGGTTTTTGGAATCACTTGATGCTTGCGAACCATGCCTCATGGGCAAGATGACTAAGACTCCGTTCTCCGGAACAATGGAGCAACTGACTTATTGGAAATAATACATACTGATGTATGCGGCCCGATGAGTGTTGAGGCTCGCGGTGGGTATCGTTATTTTTCTGACCTTCACAGATGATTTGAGCAGATATGGGTATATCTACTTAATGAAACATAAGTCTGAAACATTTGAAAAGTTCAAAAAATTTCAGAGTGAAGTGGAAAATCATCGTAACAAGAAAATAAAGTTTCTACGATCTGATCGTGGAGGTGAATATTTGAGTTATGAGTTTGGTCTTCATTTGAAACAATGCGGAATAGTTTCGCAACTCACGCCACCTGGAAAACCACAGCGTAATGGTGTGTCCGAACGTCGTAACCGTACTTTATTAGATATGGTGCGATCTATGATGTCTCTTACTGATTTACCACTATCGTTTTGGGGTTATGCTTTAGAGACAGCTGCATTCACGTTAAAGAGGGCACCATCTAAAACCGTTGAGACGACACCATATGAACTGTGGTTTGGCAAGAAACCTAAGCTGTCGTTTCTTAAAGTTTGGGGCTGTGATGCTTATGTGAAAAAGCTTCAAACTGATAAGCACGAACCCAAATCGGAGAAGTGCGTCTTCATAGGATACCCAAAAGAAACTGTTGGGTACACCTTCTATCACAGATCCGAAGGCAAGACATTTGTTGCTAAGAATGGATCCTTTCTAGAGAAGGAGTTTCTCTCGAAAGAAGTGAGTGGAAGGAAAGTAGAACTTGATGAGGTAGTGGTACCTTCTCTCGAATTGGAAAATGGTTCATCACATAAATAAGTTCCAGTGATGCCTACACCAGTTAGTGAGGAAGTTAATGATGCTGATCATGAAACTTCAGATCAAGTTACTACCGAACCTCATAGGTCAACCAGAGTGCGATCCGCACTAGAGTGGTACGGTAATCCTGTTCTGGAAGTCATGTCACTAGACCATGACGAACCTATGAACTACGAGGTAGCGATGATGAGCCCAGATTCCGCGAGATGGCTTGAGGCCATGAAATCTGAGATGGGATCCATGTATGAGAAGAAAGTGTGGACTTTGGTTGACTTTCCCGATGATCGGCAAGCCATAGAGAATAAATGGATCTGCATGAAGAAGACTGACGCTGACGATAATGTTACTATCTACAAAGCTCGACTTGTTGCGAAAGGTTTTCGACAAGTTCAAGGAGTTGACTATGATGAGACCTTCTCACCCGTAGCGATGCTTAAGGATGTCCGAATCATGTTAGCAATTGCCGCATTTTGTGATTATGAAATTTGGCAAATGGATATCAAAACTGCATTCCTTAATGGATTTCTTAAAGAAGAGTTGTATATGATGCAACCAGAAGGTTTAATCGATCCAAAAGGTGCTAACAAAGTGTGCAAGCTCTAGTGATCCATTTATGGACTGGTGCAAGCATCTCGGAGTTGGAATATACGCTTTGATAGTGTGATCAAAGCATATGGTTTTATACAGACTTTTGGAGAAGCCTGTATTTACAAGAAAGTGAGTGGAAGCTCTGTAGCATTTCTAATATTATATGTGGATGACATATTGTTAATTAGAAATAATATAGAATTTCTGGATAGCATAAAAGGATACTTGAATAAGAATTTTTCAATGAAAGACCTCGGTGAAGCTGCTTATATATTGGGCATCAAGATCTATAGAGATAAATCAAGACACTTAACTAGACTTTCACAAAGCACATACCTTGATAAAGTTTTGAAGAAGTTCAAAATGGATCAGTCAAAGAAAGGGTTCTTGCCTGTGTTACAAGGTGTGAAGTTGAGTCAGACTCAATGCCCGACCACTGCAGAAGATAGAGAGAAAATGAAAGTCATTCCCTATGCCTCAGCAATAGGTTCTATCATGTATGCAATGCTGTGTACCAGACCTGATGTGTGCCTTGCTATAAGTTTAGCAGGGAGGTACCAAAGTAATCCAGGAGTGCACTAGACAGCGGTCAAGAACATCATGAAATACCTGAAAAGGACTAAGGATATGTTTCACATTTATGGGGGTGACAAAGAGCTCATCGTAAATGGTTACGTCGATGCTAGCTTTGACACTGATCCGGATGACTCTAAGTCGCAAACCGAATACGTATTTATATTGAATGGTGGAGCTATCAGTTGGTGCAGTTCCAAGCAGAGCATCATGGCGGGATCTACGTGTGAAGCGGAGTACATAGCTGCTTCGGAAGCAGCAAATGAAGGAGTCTAGATGAATGAGTTCATATCCGATCTAGGTGTAATACCTAGTGCATCGGATCCCATGAAAATCTTTTGTGACAATACTGGAGCAATAGCCTTGGCGAAGGAATCCGAATTTCACAAGAGAACCAAACACATCAAGAGACGCTTCAACTCCATCTGCGATCAAGTCAAGGAAGGAGATATAGAAATTTGCAAAATACATATGGATCTGAATGTTGCAAACCCATTGACTAAGACTCTTCCACGAGCAAAACATGATCAGCACCAAGACTCCATGGGTGTTAGAATCATTACAATGAAATCTAGATTATTGACTCTAGTGTAAGTGGGAGACTGAAGGAAATATTCCCTAGAGGCAATAATAAAGTTGTTATTTATATTTTCTTATATCATGACAAATGTTTATTATTCATCCTAGAATTTTATTAACCGGAAACTTAGTTCATGTGTGAATACATAGATGAACCAGAGTGTCCCTAGTATGCCTCTACTTGACTAGCTCGTTAATCAAAGATGGTTAAGTTTCCTGACCATAGACATGTGTTGTCATTTGATGAACGGGATCATTAGAGAATGATGTGATGGACAAGACCCATCCGTTAGCTTAGCATAATGATCGTTAAGTTTTATTGCTATTGCTTTCTTCATAACTTATACATATTCATCTGACTATGAGATTATGCAACTCCCGAATACCGGAGGAACACCTTGTGTGCTATCAAACATCACAACGTAACTGGGTGATTATAAAAATGCTCTACAGGTGTCTCCGAAGGTGTTTGTTGGGTTGGCATAGATCAAGATTAGGATTTGTCACTCCGAATATCAGAGAGGTATCTCTGGGGCCTCTCGGTAATGCACATCACTATAAGCCTTGCAAGCAATGTGACTAATGAGTTAGTTACGGGATGATGCATTACGAAACGAGTAAAGAGACTTGCCGGGAACGAGATTGAACTAGGTATGAGGATGCCGACGATCGAATCTTGGGCAAGTAACATACCGATGACAAAGGGAATAACGTATGTTGTTATTGCGGTTTGACCGATAAAGATCTTCGTAGAATATGTAGGGACCAACATGAGCATCCAGGTTCTGCTACTAGTTATTGACCGGAGATGTGTCTCGGTCATGTCTACATAGTTCTCAAACCCATAGGGTCCGCACGCTTAACGTTCGATGACGATTTGCATTATGAGTTATGTGTTTTGGTGACCGAAGTTTGTTCGGAGTCCCGGATGAGATCACGGATATGACGAGGAGTCTCGAAATGGTCGAGAGGTAAAGATTCATATATTGGAAGGTAGTATTCGGACATCGGAATGGTTTCGAGTGGTTCGGGTATTTACCGGAGTACTGAGGGGTTACCGAAACCTCCGGGGAAGTATTGAGCCTACATGGGCCTTAGTGGAGAGAGAGAGGAGGGCCGCAAGGGGTGCCCCCCCCAATGGCAGTCCGAATTGGACTATGGGGAGGGGGCGGCGCCCCCCTTTCCCTCTCCCTCTCCCTCTCCTTCCTTTTCCCCTCCGGTAAGAAAGGAAAATGGGGGTGGGGCCAAATCCTACTAGGAGTGGAGTCCTAGTAGGACTCCCCCACTATGGCGCGCCCCTTGTGGCCGGCCTCCTCCTCCCCTCCTTTATATACGGGGACAGGGGGCACCCCATAGCACATCAATTGTTCTCTTAGCCGTGTGCGGTGCCCCCCCTACAGTTTACTCCTCCGGTCATAGCGTCGTAGTGCTTAGGCGAAGCCCTGCGCGGATCACATCACCATCACCATCGCCACGTCGTCATGCTGACGAAACTCTCCCTCGACCCTCTGCTGGATCAAGAGTTTGTGGGACGTCATCGAGCTGAACGTGTGCTGAACTCGGAGGTGCCATACGTTCGGTACTAGATCGGTCTGATCGCGAAGACGTTCGACTACATCAACCACGTTAACCTAACGCTTCCGCTTTCGGTCTACGAGGGTACGTGGACACACTCTCCCCCTCTCGTTGCTATGCATCTCCTAGATAGATCTTGCGTGATCGTAGGAATTTTTTTGAAATTGCATGCTACGTTCCCCAACAGTTTTCACCTAGATCAGTTCGAAGGAATCCAACTCCCGTGCACGGCCGCCGCCACCACCAGGCTGAGCACACGCCGCCGCCGGAACCTCCACGATGCCTAGAGGCTGCGAGACTCACCGCCACCACGCCTGACAGGCAGCCACGGCCAGGCCCGAGCACCACCTAGGTCCAATCTGGGGTCAAGAGCTCTAGGCCGCAGCCGCTGTCTAGGCGGCACCACCAGACGGGGACATGCCCTCCAACCTGCCGCAAAGCGAGCCGCCGCCGGAGCTTCGAAGCGCCGCACCACCAAGCCCACCGGGAGTGACTAAGCCGCCGCGAGGAAGAAGGGAAGCCGCGCCATGGGAGAAGCCCCGCCGCCGCTGGCACTGCCTGGGCTTTGCCCAGCGGTGGCTCTCGGCGGCGGCGAGGGGGAGGGGAGGGTGGAGGAAGGCCGGAGGCGGGGGCGGCTAGGGTTCCCCCGTGTCGCCTTGGAGAGGGACGCGAGGGACGGGGCGAGGATACTCCAGTCCCATTTTGGTTAATGCAGAATGTGGTTTCCAGTAGGACAAATTTAATTTAGATTATTTCAAACCAAGGAGGGGCGCATGTATAGGAAAAAGTTAGCGTAGGAGAAAGGGGAGGAGATGAGAAGAACGTACCAATTATATTGCTTAAAAGTTATATTGCTTGAAAGTAGAGATGTAGCGAGAATTGAGATATGGTATTTTAAGAGCTTCCCTAGCAAGGAGGTATGCATGAGGGAAAATGGATTATTATTATTATTTAGCAGAATAAGGGAAAATGGATGTGCATGTCTATGGGAGCGCGCTCTTGGCATCGCCATGGCCGAAATGCGCCGTGGTGTGGCTCGCAGCGTGGACACGAGCGAAGGGCAACAACCGGCAAATCAAGGAGGGATGTTCCACTAGTCAAGTCAACGAGGAGCTCCTGGGACTCCACATAGCAGCTTTGTGCCTACAAGGTTGCACTAGTCGTGCTGATATTTTATTTCACAAACTGGAGTAGTAAAGATGGTAGAGGGGAACGGGTTCAAAATTTTGATGGTCGTCTTAGTATGATTTCGGGTTTATAAGCATTTCATTAGCCAATTGAAACTCGGCCAATTCTCAATTAGTGCATTAGACAACACTACCCACTTCTAAAAATGTTAAGTGGGGTCTACGGATATACCCCTTAGCAAATTAACATAAGGTGATCCAGAAATATGATCAGCCTGCACAGCCCGAGATGAAAGCGTCAACGATTCAGCAGGTACACACTCTATTTTTGATGCCTCACAAGCCCAGATGGTTATAGCAGAACTGGAAAGCAGGGGATGCTAGACTACGATCCACCCCGACGAGCTTTGTATAGCAGTACTCTACCCTAGGGGATGCATGCAACTAGTAGAGCATCATATATACAACCTACCTAGTCTATTTGATTTATTTACCGCCATCACAAGAGCTCTCTCCTACTTTGCGTACGTATATATAAGCAGTGACTAGTGTGAATTGGGGGATTGCTTAGTTTCTATAGTACTACTTTTTCCGTTGTACGTTATGTGAGCCAACATGCTTTGTTTTGAAATCAGGAAATAAAGTATTTGTGATCCACCTGCACTCTGCGTGGAGAGATCGGAAGCAATAAATCTACCTTGAAACCAAGTACTATTGTAGTTGGCAGAACCATTGTTTTTTACATAACAATGGGAGAAAGGTGGCCGTCCTTGACGAGATGAGGGTGTCAGCATAGCCGAGGGGAGGATGGGGCGTCGATCCGTTGGCTGGGCAGCAGGGGTAGCTGACAGCCCACCCGAGTTCGAGTTTCGACTCGGACGCGTGGTCCTCGCGGAGTTTCTCCTATAAAAAAATACCAACGAGGGTTAGTCCTTGAGTTGGTCTCATTTTTTTTAGCATAGCCGAGGGCCCCCCATGTGACGTAAAATGAAGGACCTAGTAGGAAGTGCGTTTTATCCCTAATAACTAGTAATAATGTAAGTGCAATGAACCAGATCTCAACTAGTGACGGAAATTTACATTCATACTTTTGGGCACAATGCAAGCACCCAAATACAATGCACCCAAACATGTGTCACAGAAAGCACAAACCCTCCCCACGTTCTTTTTGCTCTATCGGATCCCATTCCTATTGACATCGAAACCACGTCTTACATTTTTTTCGACCACCACCACCAATAATAGTAACTATGGGCGATACCTCCTCCTCGTGCTAACCCAGGACGTTTATCTTTGTTTTTCTAAATAATTGATCTCCATTACCATTTTTATTCTTCAATTTCATTACGAACTGTACAACAGAAGACTCATGAAGTAACATGTACAAATCATGGCGTCCAAAACATTTCAGAGAGGATATTATAAACAATATAAAATTCACAGTGTAGACAAAAGTAAGCCTGCAAGTATAGTACAAAAACATACAAATCATAATTTACTTCTAATGAGCTTATGAATAACTATTATTCAACAATGTGTTGCGTTTGAGTATAAAAAATACATAATTGCTCATATTAAATTAATATACATCAACCTTTCTCAAGCGAACTGATTCAAATTGCTAAGATCGTCACACGTGAAGCAAAGTGGAGATTTTTTTTTCTTTATTATATATCTCATCCCGTGCATGTGACGACCACACCGGTGCTGCCGAGTGAAGAAACAATGATTCAATGTCTAGTTAGGCATAGATGGATCACTTAACTATCATATGTATGCAAACTCATAGATATATCCGAAAAGGCTCCAAGATGAACACACATAGTATATTTTTCTTGTTAATTAATCATAAGGGAGAAGGAAGGAATGACAGAGTGGTGTAGAGAAAACACTACCGCCCGGCTTTGAATTAATGAATCCCTTACATTCATCAATACAACACAACACCACACCACATATAAAAAGAAAGAAAGAAAAAACGACATGATACAATGGTGCCGAGGAACAACCACACACCCCAGAAAACAACAAGCCAATATCGTTTGTTAGAGCGGCACCGCTTGTGGTCTCCTGGGTTATCGTTCGCGATCAAACAACCGGAACTAAGAACGAAGCGAATTGGAGAAGGGGACAAGCCAGCATGGGAGGCCATGCCATCACCATCACCTAGATGTCAACAAAGATAACGCCATCCAGCTCCATCGCCGAAAGGAACCACCTGCTCCTTGCCTTGGATTGGAAGGGCATCATACTATGGGACGATGACTACGCTCACCACCCTAGAGCCTGGATGGAAATTGACGCTGAGGTCACATAGTGAGGACTTCGAGCACCAACCTTAACTTGCACACCTAGAGAGGACTACCGTCGAGGCTACGAAGCCATCAAGACGAATAGAAGAAGCTGTCATCCACCCCACACCCCCGACCCCCAATAGGTAGGGACCTTGTTCATGTTCAGGTAGGGACGTTCTGCAAATCCTTGAGCCGATCAAACTTAGAGGTTGTGGGTATGAATTAGATTGGCCGATGCTTTCCATGCATGCTGTGAGCAATCAGATTTCCTATTGGGAAAAACAAACCCAACTTTTTAGTCAAGGTTTGACAAAAATATTTGAGATTTGAATGTGAATGTGCATGAATTGGAGACTGGATTTCTGGATTTTCTACTCCAGTCGTACCGTCGAACTGAATGTGAAGGTGCATGGAGAGACTAAGAGTCTCCTCGAACCTTAAACCCTAACCGTAAACCGTAAACCCTAAAACTTTTGATCTAGTTTGATGTCACCAAATTCAGATTTTTTTTTGTTTTCTATTTTTTTGAATTTACTGTTCATCCGGGTGCACCTACACCTGGGAGCAGCCACACCTTTCTATGTTAATTGTTTCACCTCTACAGTGAGCATAAACATGATGTCAATGTTTTCTTTTTCAGTTCCCGCAAAAAAAGGTTTCTTATTCAGAATTCGTGCTATATGACAAGTAGGGTTGCACATTGTTCTGTAATTATGATATATAACTCAGTACATGCAAAAATTGATGCTTTATCAGATCACTGAAGAAAGCTATGGAATTCAACTGCAAAAGTAGTCAACTACATATTGATTTGACATCACATGCCAGCAAGATAGACGTATCCAATGGAGAGGCACGAAGCTACTCCAGCAAGGAGCATTTACTCAGGGGAGCACATGCTTGCAACATTATGGTTAAGGTTTGCATGCATTTATCGATGATGTACATAGTTTAAAAGAACCCGGTGATGTACATAGTTGCAAATGCAAAGAAGGTCAGAAAGCAAATGATGATATTAGTATATAACACTGAGGTGTGTAGGAACTAGGAAGTAAAGCTATATGTATGTCGTCTGTAACAGAACACAAACTATAGAGAGCTAAATGATGCCTGGTTAGTAGTGATAACGATTTGATCCAACTCTGACCTAATTAATTCTAAAACATTATTGCTCATCTGAGATGTTTATAATGTTGACTTCATGTTACAGGCATAGTTATTTCTTTGTTATGCCTTTCATGGTCAAGAGGTTTGTTTGGAAAGCTTCCAAATCAATGAGTTCAATGTCCATGAGATAAATGTACTGAGCTCTAGTAAAGAGCTGATTCTAGGGAAAGCCAGGATTTCACTTTTCAGTCATCCATCGGGCTGGAGTAGTTAACCTTCCATATGCCGTTGGAAAATATGCACAAGCATGTTCTTGCCTTTCGGCAGATAAAAAAGTATCTAGTTTCACATGGTGCCTCACTCAGTGTCAGATGTAGAACACATTGGGTCAAATAGTGTATTCCCATAAGTGATCGTCATTACAAGGGAGCACCAAAACAACCAATGATGATCAAATTTATCTGCAATCACTGTTCTTTTATTTTTCTAGAAAAGAAAGACGGGTTAGCACTCAGAAGCTGAATTTTTTAGCTATGCAGAGGAGCCAGCAGGATGCCACGACGTGCATCGATTTAGTGGAGGAGCTCGGCGTGCAGCATGTGTCCCCCGCGTGTGGTGGCGCCGTGGGTAGGCTGCTAGTCCCGCTGGAGATGTCGTCCGTTGTGCTAGATGAGGCGATGCGCCCGCGCGGACGTGCTCCTCCGTGAGCTGCGCGCCGACGGTGGCCTCCGTGGCCATGGCCTGGGTGCTCGCTTGGGCTGGGTCGCCAAGCATGCCCGTCGTGGCCGGAACACATCGGACTGCAGCATGGCCTGAAACTGATCGAGTTCACGTTCGCCACACAGATGATGTCGCAAGGGATGCCTTGTCGCACCCGAGCCGGGTGTCCAGCGTTGCCGCGCATGTGCACACCCGATGTACTGAATCTCTCATCACAGGCCACAGTGCAGGCAGAAGGCAGTCCTTGCTTACGAGTTATTGAATTTGGCCGTGATATATATTCCCAATGTCACCCAAGCCTAAACGCATAACCGAAAATAAGCAGACCAATTTGATCTAGGACGAGAAACAAAAGAACGTGTGTGGCATGCACGGTGGCATTGTGTGACTACAAAATGCAAGTCCCCTTAGCATATGGTTCATATTTATAGCCAGTGCTGGTCTTGAATAAGTCAGAGTTCCTCGTGACTTAAAGCTTCTAGGCCCCAAAAATCCTGAAGTTTTCATGACTTCAATCTATTGTCTTCGTTCTCGCGGTGTTGCTCTCATAAATGTGAGGGATTGAGATGTTGCACTTGTGAAACACCTGTGACGACACTAAACGCTATAAAAGTAATCGTAGGAGTCAGTTTTCAGTTTCAATACATTTGGAAGGAATGCCTACCAGCCGTTGGATCCAAAACAAGCGGCCGGATGCTTTTCTTCGGCCACATTCTCACGATTTGGAAGGAATAACGTTCGGTGCACGTATATACCAATACATTGTTACCAACATCAGATAATTGTTGCATATCGTTGTATAATAAATTACATTCCTAAATGTTGATGGACCTGCATTTTTTACGGATTAGAGTGATCTTGCGTAAAAAAAAGTTTACCCAGCTTATAAGGGAAACTAGGCCAAAAACCACACACAAACAAGCAAAGAACCCGACCCCGAGGAAAAAAAGCCGCAACCGGTCAACTCAACCTCCACCACCTACTTGCCTGCTGCTCGGATAGAAGGTAAGCGAGATCTTTGGAGATGCCTTCAAGGAACATGATGCCCGTTAGTGCTGTCGTTGCCAACATCAACCCCCTCGATCAAAAAGATTTTCGCTTAGAAACGGCCCACGATTCCCGGTTGAGACTTGGGAAGGGGTCTGACCCAACCAAGAGCCACAACGAAGGCCCAAGAAGCAACAAACCATGACCTAGTGGAGAGCAGGAACCCTTCATTGACGACTCCCAATGAAAATACGTTACCACGCCATTGTTAACAGTAACCGATCCCCGTCGGAAGCAAAGCCTTTGCCTAGAGGCCTTTGCCGCTCCACCTCACGGAGCCCAAGGGAAGGGGCCCAACCATTGCCAACGCAGACCATGACCGCCAGATCCAATAGCGCACCGCCGGTCAAGCCTTCATAGCACTAAGGTGACAAGAAAGCCAACAAAACTCCATCAAGTACCGTGCCCTCCGTACAACCACCACTACTGTCTACCATGGCACCACTCCCGGTAGCAGCAAGCCGCGGCCAGAGGCCAACTGTGTCATAACACCCTCGCAGCGGCACACACCCACCCCGAATGGCCACTGCGCAGCCACGACCGAAGTAAGACGATGACAACCCCAGAACCACGGGTCACCATCCCTGCCACCACGTGCCTCCAGCCTGCCGCGCACACGGCCCAAAGCATCTAGTGCTGCCGCCAGGCCGCCACAACTCGTCGATGACCTGACTGGCCGAGCCCACCGGATCTAGGAATGATGCCATGGATCCACCACTATGTCGAAAGGATAAGATGGGTGACTGATACGTCTCCATCGTATCTATAATTTTTTATTGTTTCATGCCAATACTCTACATCTTTTACATACTTTTGGCAACTTTTTATACTATTTTTGGGACCAACATATTGATCCAGTGCCCAGTGCCAGGTCTTGTTTGTTGCATGTTTTTTGTTTCGCAGAAATCCATATCAAACGGAGTCCAAACGGGATAAAAACTGACAGAGATTTTTTTTGGAATATATGTGAATTTTGGGAAGTGGAATCAACGCGAGACGATGCCCGAGGGGCCCACGAGGGTGAGGGGCGCGCCACAGGGGGTCAGGTGCGCCCTGGGCCCTCGTGGCCACTCCGTAAGGCGGTTGGTGCCCTTCTTTCTCCGCAAGAAAGCCAATATCCGGATAGAAATCGTGTCCAAATTTTCAACCCAATCGGAGTTACGGATCTCCGGAAATATAAGAAACGGTGAAAGGGTAGAATCAGGGAGCGCAGAAACAGAGAGAGACAGACAGACAGATCCAATCTCAGAGGGGCTCTCGCCCCTCCCATGCCATGGAGACCAAGGACCAGAGGGAGAACCCTTCTCCCATCTAGGGAGAAGGTCAAGGAAGAAGAAGAAGAAGGGGGGCTCTCTCCCCCTCTCTCCCGGTGGCGCTGGAACGCCGCCGGGGCCATCATCATCACCGCAATCTACACCAACACCTCCGTCAGCTTCATCAACATCTCCATCACCTTCCCCCATCTATCTACAGCGGTCCATTCGCCCGCAACCTGCTGTGCCCTCTACTTGAACATGGTGCTTTATACTTCATATTATTGTCCAATGATGTGTTGCCATCCTATGATGTCTGAGTAGATTTTCGTTGTCCTATCGGTAATTGGTGAATTGCTATGATTGATTTAATTTGCTTGTGGTTATGTTGTTGTCCTTTGGTGCCCATCATATGAGCGTGCACGTGGATCACACCATAGGGTTAGTTGTATGTTGATAGGACTATGTATTGGAGGGCAAGAGTGACAGAAGTTTCAACCTAGCATAGAAATTGATGCATACGGGATTGAAGGGGGACCAATATATCTTAATGCTATGGTTGGGTTTTACCTTAATGAACGTTAGTAGTTGCGATGCTTGCTAATAGTTCCAATCATAAGTGCATAGAATTCCAAGTCAGGGATGACATGCTAGCAGTGGCCTCTCCCACATAAAACTTGCTATCGGTCTAGTAAAGTAGTCAATTGCTTAGGGACAATTTCGGAACTCCTACCACCACTTTTCCACACTCGCTATACTAACTTTATTGCTTCTTTATCCAAACAGCCCCTAGTTTTTATTTACGTGCTCTTTATATTTTTGCAAACCTATCCAACAACACCTACAAAGTACTTTTAATTTTATACTTGTTTTAGGTAAAGCGAACGTTAAGCGTGCGTAGAGTTGTATCTGTGGTCGATAGAACTTGAGGGAATATTTGTTCTACCTTTAGCTCCTCATTGGGTTCGACACTCTTACTTATCGAAAGAGGCTACAATGGATCCCCTATACTTGTGGGTTATCAAGACCTTTTTCTGGCGCCGTTGCCGGGGAGTTATAGCGTGGGGTGAATATTCTCGTGTGCGCTTGTTTGCTTTATCACTAAGTAATTTTTATTTGCCGTTCTAAGTTGTTCTCTATCTTTAGTTATGGATATGGAACACGAAATACCAAAAAAAATTAGGTTTACTTGCTACTCATGGAGATGGGGAACCTCCTAAAACCCTCGATGCTGGTTATGTGAAAGATATTATGCACTACTTTGATAATCCTGAGAAAACCCCATTCAACTTTATAATGGGAGTAATGTTGGATCAACGTGAATATTTTAGGGATTATCGCTTGACTCAAAAAGGGAAACTGTTATGGGATCAAATTCATATATTGTAGTGGTATGCTCGGGAACTATGCTTGAGATATGATTATACTTGTTGCTCTAGGATGAAGGCTCCACACCCTCCCTTTTCATGCATATTTAATGATGATGAAACCTTGGCTTCTTATACTAATGGTATATATGATTACTATGATGTGGAACAAATAGAAGAATTCGTTGCTTTTATGGGTGCTTATGAAATTGAATCTTTGTTTAAAGAGTGTGAAAATCTTGATGATGCTGTTTACAGACCTGAAAATTTTGCTATACTTAAATATTGCTATGAGAATTATGAAATCAATTCCGATATGGATGATTTTATTGAGAGTCTCCGCTGTCCAAGAAGAGACTAATATTTTGCAGGAGTCTATGGAAGAAGAAATTGATGAAACTGTGAGCTCATTGGATGAAAAAGATGATGAGGAGAGCGAAGAACAAAAGGAGGAAGATCGGATTGGCTACCCGTGCCCACCTTCTAATGAGAGTAACTCTCCAACTCATACATTATTTAATGTCCCTTCTTTCTTACCGAAGGATGATTGCTATGATGATTGTTATGATCCCGTTGATTCTTTTGAATTATCCCTTTTTGATGATGCTTGCTATGCTTGTGGCCAAGATGCCAATATGAATTATGCTTATGGAGATGAACTTGCTATAGTTCCTTATGTTAAACATGAAATTGTTGCTATTGCACCCACACATGATAGTCCTATTATCTTTTTGAATTCTCCCGACTACACTATATCGGAGAAGTTTGCCCTTATTAAGGATTATATTGATGGGTGTGTTTTACTATTACACATGATGTTTTTGATGAATATAATATGCATGTGTTTGCTGATCCTACTTGCAATTATTACGAGAGAGGAACTACATCTCCGCCTCTCCATGTTTCTAATATGATGAAATTGCAAGAAACTGTTTATACTATGCATTGGCCTTTACTATGTGTGCATGAATTGTTCTTTTATGACATGCCGATGCATAGGAAGAGAGTTAGACTTCATCATTGCTTGATATATGTTGCTTTGTGCTCACTACTAAATCACAAATCATTGTTAATTGGCTTTGATATACCTTGGGATCCGGGTGGATCCATTACTTGAGCACTATATGCCTAGCTTAATGGCTTTAAAGAAAGCGCTGCCAGGGAGACAACCCGGAAGTTTTAGAGAGTCATTTATTTCTGTTGTATGCTTTTATAAAGTTTAAAAATAAAAATAATGTGCCAAGATTTGCCTTTAGGATGTTTACATTGCTTGTTGGTTTGTGCGGTGCAAGACAGAAACTTTGGCTATAGTGCGCGATTTTATATTTTTTAATGGAACGTCAAACGGTTCTGAAACTTTTTGCATTGTCTTTCTATACAAAATGTTTGTTTTTCCTAATTTTCAGAATTTTTTGAGTACGAGAAGTATGGTGAATGTTCAGATTACTACAGACTGTCCTGTTTAAGACAAATTCTGTTTTTTATGCATAGTTTGCTTGTTTTGATGAAACTATCGATTTGTATTAGTGGATTAAGCTATGGAAAAGTTATATTACAGTAGCTACAATGCAAAAACAAAATATGAATTGGTTTGCAATAGTACTTAGAGTAGTGATTTGCTTTATTATACTAACGGATCTTACCGAGTTTTCTGTTAAGTTTTGTGTGGATGAAGTGTTCGAAGATCGAGGATGTCTCGATATGAGGATAAGGAGGAGAGGCAAGAGCTCAAGCTTAGGGATGCCCAAGGCACCCCAAGTAAATATTTAAGGAGACTCAAGCGTCTAAGCTTGGGGATGCCACGGAAGGCATCCCATCTTTCTTCAACAAGAATCAGTATGTTTTCGGATTCGTTTCGTTCATGCGATATGTGCAAATCTTGGAGCGTCTTTTGCATTTAGTTTTCACTTTTGTTTTATGCACCATGCTGGTATGAGATAGTACATGGTTGATTTATAGAATGCTCTTTGCACTTCACTTATATATTTTGAGTATGGCTTTATATAATGCTTCATGTGCTTCACTTATATCATCTGAAGTTTGGATTGCCTGTTTCACTTCACATAGAAAACCACCATTTGTAGAATGCTCTTTTGCTTCACTTATATTTGTTAGAGCGTGGATACATCTTTTGTAGAAAGAATTAAACTCTCTTGCTTCACTTATATCTATTTAGAGAGATGACAGGAATTGGCCATTCACATGGTTAGTCATAAAATCCTAAATAAAACTTGTAGATCACTGAATATGATATGTTTGATTCCTTGCAATAGTTTTGCGATATAAAGATGGTGATATTAGAGTCATGCTAGTGGGTAGTTGTGGATTGTAGAAATACTTGTGTTGAAGTTTGTGATTCCCATAGCATGCACGTATGGTGAACCGTTATGTAACAAAGTTGGAGCATGAGGTATTTATTGATTGTCTTCCTTATGAGTGGCGGTCGGGAACGAGCGATGGTCTTTTCCTACGAATCTATCCCCATAGGAGCACGCGCGTAGTAAATTGTTTCGATGACTAATATATTTTTGCAATAAGTATGTGAGTTCTTTATGACTAATGTTGAGTCCATGGATTATACACACTATCACCCTTCCATCATTGCTAGCCTGTTCGGTACCGTGCATTGCCCTTTCTCACCTTGAGAGTTGGTGCAAACTTCGTCGGTGCATCCAAACCCCGTGATACGATACGCTCTATCACACATAAGCCTCCTTATATCTTCCTCAAAACAGCCACCATACCTACCTATTATGGCATTTCCATAGCCATTCCGAGATATATTGCCATGCAACTTCCATCACCATCATGTACATGACTTGAGCATTTATTGTCATATTGCTTTGCATGATCGTAAGATAGCTAGCATGATGTCTTCATGGCTTGTCCATTTTTTGATGCCATTGCTACGCTAGATCATTGCACATTCCGGTACACCGCCGGAGGCATTCATATAGAGTCATACTTTGTTCTAGACATCGAGTTGTAATATTGAGTTGTAAGTAAATAGAAGTGTGAGGATCATCATTATTAGAGCATTGTCCCGAAAAAAATAAAAGATAAAGAAAGGCCAAAAAAGGGCTAAAAAAAGAAAGAGAAAGGCAAAAAAAGGAAGGCCCCAAAAAAAAGAGGGACAATGCTACTATCCTTTTTCCACATTTGTGCTTTAAAGTAGCACCATGTTCTTCATATAGAGAGTCTCTTAAGTTATCAATTTCATATACTAGTGGGAATTTTCATTATAGAACTTGGCTTGTATATTCCAACGATGGGCTTCCTCAAATGCCCTAGATCTTCATGACCAAGCAAGTTGGATGCACACCCACTTAGTTTCAGTTTGAGCTTTCATACACTTATAGCTCTAGTGCATCTATTGCATTGCAATCCCTACTCCTCACATTGACATCAATTGATGGGCATCTCCATAGCCCGTTGATTAGCCGCGTTGATGTGAGACTTTCTCCTTTTTGTCTTCTCCACACAACCTCCACCATCATATTCTATTCCACCTATAGTGCTATGTCCATGGCTCACGCTCATGTATTGCGTGAAAGTTGAAAAGGTTTGAGAACGTCAAAAGTATGAAACAATTGCTTGGCTTATCATCGGGGTTGTGCATGATTTGAATATTTTGTGTGGTGAAGATGGATCATAGCCAGACCATATGATTTTGTAAGGATAACTTTTTTTGGCCATGTTATTATGAAAAGACATGATTGTTTTATGAGTATGCTTGAAGTATTGTTGTCTTAATGTCAAAAGATAGACTATTTCTTTGAATCACTCGTGTCTTAATATTCATGCCATGATTAGATTATGTGATCAAGATTATGATAGGTAGCATTCCACATCAAAAATTATCTTTTTTATCATTTACCTACTAGAGGACGAGCAGGAATTAAGCTTGGGGATGCTGATATGTCTCCGTCGTATCTATAATTTTTGATTGTTCCATGCCACTATTCTACAACTTTTACATACTTTTGGCAACTTTTTATACTATTTTTGGGACTAACATATTGATCCAGTGCCCAGTGCCAGTTCCTGCTTGTTGCATATTTTTTGTTTCGCAGAAAATCCATATCAAACGGGGTCCAAACGGGATAAAAACTGAAGGAGTTTTTTTTTTTGAATATATGTGAATTTTGGGAAGTGGAATCAACGTGAGACGATGCCCAAGGGGCCCACGAGGGTGAGGGGCGCGCCCCAGGGTGTCAGGCGTGCCCTAGGCCCTCGTGGCCACTCCGTAAGGCGGTTGGTGCCCTTCTTTCGCCGCAAGAGAGCCAATATCCGGATAGAAGTCGTGTCCAAATTTCAACCCAATCGGAGTTACGGATCTCCGGGAATATAAGAAACAGTGAAAGGGCAGAATCAGGGAGCGCAGAAATAGAGAGAGACAGAGAGATAGATCCAATCTCGGAGGGGCTCTCGCCCCTCCCATGCCATGGAGATCAAGGACCAGAGGGAGAACCCTTCTCCCATCTAGGGAGAAGGTCAAGGAAGAAGAAGAAGAAGAAGGGGGGCTCTCTCCCCCTCTCTTCCGGTGGCGCCGGAACGCCGCCGGGGCCATCATCATCATCGCAATCTACACCAACACCTCCGTCATCTTCACCAACATCTCCATCACCTTCCCATATCTATCTACAGCGGTCCACTCTCCCGCAACCCGCTGTACCCTCTACTTGAACATGGTGGTTTATGCTTCATATTATTATCCAATGATGTGTTGCCATCCTATGATGTCTGAGTAGATTTTCATTGTCCTATCGGTAATTGGTGAATTGCTATGATTGATTTAATTGGCTTGTGGTTATGTTGTTGTCCTTTGGTGCCCATCATATGAGCGTGCGCGTGGATCACACCATAGGGTTAGTTGTATGTTGATATGACTATGTATTGGATGGCAAGAGTGACAGAAGCTTCAACCTAGCATAGAAATTGATGCATACGGGATTGAAGGGGGACTAATATATCTTAATGCTATGGTTTGGTTTTACCTTAATGAACGTTAGTAGTTGCGGATGCTTGCTAATAGTTCCAATCATAAGTGAATAGAATTCCAAGTCAGGGATGACATGCTAGCAGTGGCCTATCCCACATAGAACTTGCTATCGGTCTAGTAAAGTTGTCATTTGCTTAGGGACAATTTCGCAACTCCTACCACCACTTTTCCACACTCGCTATACTAACTTTATTGCTTCTTTATCTAAACAGCTCCTTGTTTTTATTTACGTGCTCTTTGTATTCTTGCAAACCTATCGAACAACACCTATAAAGTACTTTTAGTTTCATACTTGTTTTAGGTAAAGCGAACGTTAAGCGTGCGTAGAGTTGTATCGGTGGTCGATAGAACTTTAGGGAATATTTGTTCTACCTTTAGCTCCTGTTTGGGTTCGACACTCTTACTTACCGAAAGAGGCTACAATTGATCCCCTATACTTGTGGGTTATCAGTGATGCCATCGCGACCTGGGGCTCCCGCCCCAGCACACCAGCATGGTCTCGAGTGCCCCCGCTACTGCAAGGTCGTCATGGGCCTGGGTTTGTGTGCCAGTAAGCTGAACCACCGCGTCAGCCAAACCCGGTGCTCCGGAGCCTCCACCTCTTGCCCCCTCCAGCCAACTCCTGCTCCAAAACAATGCCCCCAGAAGGGAGAACGACACCGAAGGCGCTGTCATAGTCTGTTTCGGTAGACCCAAATCTAGGGTTTCCCCCAGAACATCCCGATCGAGTTGACGTGACCTGCAACGACGATGCCTCGAGAAGGAAGCGACGTCAGAGACGCCGCCATCGTCCGTAGTCAGGCGCGATTTTCACTGGAAGCCATGTCGTCCCGATCTCGCGGCTGGCTGGAACCGCGCTGAGCCTCGCCATGAAGACGCATGCCGCCGCCGGTACTCCGGCGAGATCCTCCTTTCCCTCACCGGACCCCTCATTGCGCCGCCAGCCATACACGTGAGGAACCGACGATGGATCTGGGCGGGATCCAGATCCACGACCCCGCCATGCCCACCAGTGCCAGAGAACTGCCATTCCCGACGGCCATGGGGGCTAGCACCGCCGCCGCATGACCAGGGACGCCGCCTAGGCCACCGCGCGCGTGACCATCGGCAGAATACCGGGCGCAACTGCTACCTCCACCTTGGCACCCACGCGTAGGCGCCGTGCGAGATCTAGCAGCAAGACCAACGCGACGCCCGCTCAGGATTGGATCCGGCCGGATCCATCCCATCTTCGCAATGCCGAGCAGGAGCCACTGCAGATCCGCGACCTACCACCGGAGCCATATCTGGACAGAAGGAGCTGCCCCCGCCCCCGTCCTTGGTAGCCACGCGGCTTTGCCCGCGGCAGCCTCGGGAGGCGACGAGAGAAACGAGAGGATCTGAGGTGCGGGCTTGGAGATGGGCGATGAAGGATCTGGGGATGGATATTAGTGCAGCCACGCGAGGCGACGAGGAGTCTCGCTCAGGGCAGTTGTTTGCTCAAGGAAATGGGGATACGGTTCTGAACGGTTGTCGGGTGTTAGAGGGATGGCGTGAGGAAGTGGAGATAGGAGGACAGTGCGACGAGGTGTGCACGGTAGCGCTATCTGCCGCCGGGAGGGGGAGGGAGGAGGCACACAGTCAGGCCGGCGTTGGAGGTCGCGAGGAACTCTGAACTACTCAAGACCAGCGATGGCTATAAATATGAGCCATATACTAGGGGACTTGCATTTTGTAGTCAGACAATGCCACCCTGCATGCTACATATGTTCTTTTGTTTCTAGTCCTAGACTCGTAGGTCAAAACGGTCTGCTTATTTTCGGGCATGAGTTTAGGCTTGGGTGACATTGGGTATATATATGACAGCTAAACTGGAAAACTAAGAATGGCCTTCCTCGCTTCATGCATTGTGGCCGGGGAGGAGAAATTAAGTACATCGGGTATGCACAGTTGCGGCAACGCTCGACGCCCGGCTCGTGTTCAACAAGGCCTCTGTTGCGATTTCATATGCCTAGCGCATGTGAACTCGATCGGCTCCAGCCCATGCTAGAGTCATATGTGTTCCGACCAGGACGGGCATGCCGCCCAGCCAGCCAAGCGAGCACCCAGACCATGGCCACGGAGGCCATCATCGGCGCGCTGCACACGAAGGACCACCTCTCCGGTGTCTACCACGTGTCGACATCCGCGCCGCCGCATCGCGTCAGCTAGCACGACAGACGACACCTCCAGCACGAGTAGCAGCACACCCACGGCGCCACCACATTCGGGGAGCACATGCTGCACGCCGAGCGCCTTCGCTAAATGGATGCACGTCAGGGCATCCCGGGCCGAGCTCCTCTGCATAGCTAAAAAGTTTAGCTGCAAAGTGCCAGCCCGTCCTTCTTTCTCAAACAGTTGACAAAATGCCGGTGCAAAGAGTCATGGACCGAAATTATAAGCCAGTTCTCTCCAATATAGACACTAACTAAACACACGTGAGGTATTTGTAGTGTGTCCACTCGTGATATCTATCTGGGCAACTCGCTATGCGTCGGTCGGTGGATCTTTTTAAAAGATCCGTCGCCTCACAACCGTTTGATTCAATGCAGGATGGTCGTTAGATTAAGCTTCCAACTTTGCAACAAGGATACTGTTTCGCTCGGACGTTTGCATGTTTACAACAGAGTTTATGTTTTAGAACTTTTACAATAGAGAGATTATTGCAGAAATTTTTCTGCAACAAAGCTGATGTGGTAGATTTTTTTTTTTCAGCAGAAGAGAGTTTTCAAACATAACAAATGTTGCTGAAAATTTTCTTGCAACAAGGAGGATGTTGCAAGAAAAAAAACCAAACCCGCTCACCGTGAGCTCCATCGAACGGTGATGAGGGAGGAGAGGCGCCGCCAACCCCGCCGTCGACGAGCGCCGGACCTCCGACAAGATGGGCTCACTGCGCATGGCCGAGACGTGGTGGAGGCGGGCGGCAACGACGACGGCCGCGTCCGACCGCGATTCACCATTGCGGCGACCGGGCCCGACCCCCAGCTGAAATGGCGCACTGCGGTTACCGACCGCAGACCCAGGCTCACGGCAAACCGAGGGACCACCTCACTGTGCTGCTAGTGCGGATCATGTGTGGTTTGTCTTGTTTCTCCAGATGAAAGGATAAGAGAGAAGCCTGTGCAGGTTGTTGGTACGTGGCGAGGCACGAGTCAAATGGAGAAGGCAGCGGATCGTTTCTTTTGGATCCGTCGGTTGATTCATATCGTTTCCATGCTTTTGTGAGCTTTTTGGTTCACTTGTCGGCACGTTTTGAGGAGCGCAAACGGGCACCTGCAGTGCCGTATAGGAGCTCCTGCCATTTGACATCTGGGTTGCCCACCGAATGTGACCATGCTGGATCCTTGGCCACCTTCGATTCATCTAGATAGGGTTACGCCGCCATGTTCTCTTGGACGTGAATCTCACAAAGAGAAACCTAGACTCTACATACTCTCTCCGTTCACTTTTGTAAGATGTTTTAGATATTTAAGACAACATCTAATACAGTTCAATTTTATCTGTCTAAGACGTCTTACAACAGTGAACAGAGGGAATATTGTTTTATGGTAAAGATAAGGGCCGAACGTCACATCTCTGACGTCCCAGCCTAAACGCGATCGATGCCGTCGAATCTTTATACACATATCTTGGCACACGAGCTTGCCACGTCAGTTTAGAACTCGTTCGGCCCGAGCGAATGAAGAGAGGGATGGCTTGGGCATCCACAGTGCTTAGAGGCTAGCTTGCCTCTAAGCTGGACCCCACACCGCTGCCTCCAAACAATCTCAAAATCACAGTGTATAATATTTTGCTTCAGCCTCTTTTGTGGGCCCATGATTGATTAAACAAAGGCATGATAATCTGAATGGAGAACTTTGGCGCATCACATGCATCGTTGGGAGCACAAACAGGCTGACGGGTGGGGCTGCTTGATTATTTAAATCACAAGAGGCAGCCTCCAAGCTAAGAGGCGATGCTAGAGATATTTTGCTTAGAGGCGTGAAGTGCAGTGTATGGAGGCGACCTCTAAGAAGAGAGGTGCTTAGAGGCAGTGAAAAATGCACACTGTGGATGCTCTCGACTGAGCACGGCAGATCGATTCCACATCCCGGTGAGCTCCGGCGGAGCTGTACAGAGAAATAGAGACCCGGAGGTGAGAGAGAGAGAGAGAGAGAGAGAGAGAAGCCGCCACGCGAAGCTCCACCGGAGCCCCCCGCCATCTCGCCTGGCCACTTCTACCGCGTCCATCTCAGGCGAGGCAGACCTGCACAGGGGCGGCGACCGCAGTTCTCCGCGAGGTGGACCTGCACCGAGGCGGACCCATAACTGAGGAATTGATGGAGGAGGAGAAGAGGTGCCGCGTGAGGCTCCACCGGTGTTCCCCGCTGTATCGCCCCATGCCTTTTTGCCGCGTTCATCTCCAGCAAGGCGAGCTCGGGGGAGGCGAAGCGGTCTTGCACAGGGGCGGCAAGCGCGGTGCTCAGGGAAGCAAGGCGGACCTGCACAGCGGGGGCGGCGGGCGCGGGGTTCAGTGGAGGCGGACCTGCACAGGGGAGGCCCACCCGACGACCTCCGGCGGCATCGAGCGCGGGGAGTACACGGCGGTGACCTCAAGTGCGGGGTCGTGGCGGTGGCCTCAAGTGCGGCGAGAAGCATGACCAAGTTGGGGGCTCGGGCACGTCCTTTCTTCCGCGGCGATGTTCGCCCCGCCACGGATCCCGGCGCTAGGTGTCCCATTTTTGCCCGCTGCATTTCTTCCACTGAAAAAATAGCACGCTATAGCGCCGCTAATAACACGTTATAGCATACAGAGAATTGTCTCGTTAAATAAATTAATATACAATGTCTCGCTAATAGCACGCTAATAGCATATTTTTAAAGGCCATGCTATTTTAGCACGCTCCCCGGAGGCACCAGCAAGGTGCGCAGCTGATGTGCAGCTTGCCTCTTGCTCGTCAGCCTTCACACTTGCATAGCCCTTTTGGTGTACTTCCCCCTGCTTCCTTTACATTTTTGCAGCATCTTTTGTCAAAAATTGCCATGTATCCTTTATTTTCTGCCATGCCATCAGTGTGCCATGTCTGCATTTTTATTCATATGGGCAAAATTGCCATGATTTAATGAGAACAAAAAAATTGGTTAGTTACTTTTTGCCATGGCTCAACATTTGTTGCCATGACAATTTTTTTCTTTTCTGTGATTAGAACTTATATTTCTAGGGAGAAAACATGACTGTTCATACAAGTAGCATGACTATTCATGTCAAAAATTCCACTAACTAGCCATATTGTTTCCATACATTTGCCATTACCCAGATATCAAAAGTTTTCTAAACTTGCTTTCTGACATTTTACACATAACTAGCTAAATCGCCATGAAACCAAATTTAGTGCTCTTTTTAGATGGCAAGTTACTGGAATTTTAGTTTTTTGCTCTACAACTATGTAATTGCCATGGCAAATTTGAATTTGTGTTTTTTTGCCATCGAACATCGCATGGCTTTTTTTCTGCTTAGGTACCACTTTTTGTGCACATACTAAGTTTGTAAATTTTTGTTTGTTTGCCATGGCCAATACAACATGATGGCATTGAGAGAATCCTCGGGGATGCGAGGCGGGTTTGCATAGGGGTGGCGGGCGTGGTGCTCAGGGGAGGCGGACCTTGGCAATTATATTAAATGGAGCTTGGCAAACATATCACATGAACCATGGCAATTTTGTTTACCAACCCACAACAATACCATACTTCACATAGCGTGGCAAAAATACTTGAATGAGTTTGTACAGACTCATTTACCACAACCTAGATGGCATTTTTTATATTTTTCCCATGTCTACATCACATTCACTTTTTTTAACTTGCCATCTTGACGAAAACAACAAAAAAATCTTGAATTGCCATGCAAAACATCACAAACATTTTTTTTTCTGATTTTGCTATCTTGTATGGATTTGTCCCCTAAATTTTTTTCATGAAACTAGTGCAAGATATTTTTCCTATTTTTTGCCATGATTTTTTTTCTTCATAAATTGCTATGATTTTTGTAGAACAATTTTTTTTCGTTTTTAGTCGCATGGCAAGTGCTTTCAGTTTTTCCCTCTGTATCATGTCAAATTTATATTTGGAATACTTTTATTTTTTGCAAAGGAAATTTAGTTTTTTCATGAAATCTGATGGTCAAATTCATACACCTCGATAGCAAATTTATATAACATAACACGGCAACCTCTTTTCTTCAATATAGTACGGCAACACTTCAGTTATAGATCATGACAATTTTCTTTCTTTTGCAACATGGTAGGGGGCATGAAAAATGTAGTTTTTGAAGTATGGCAATTTCTTTTGTTTGCAACATGGCCAAAAAATACTTTTGCGGTGACCATGGCAATTTAGTTTAATGTATCATGGCAAATGTAGTTTATGGAGCATGTCGATTTTATTATATGCTAAAGACGGGTAGCATGCTTTTCTAAGTGCTTACATGGCAACTAATTGATTTTCTCTCTCAACTAACCAGGGCAACATCATTTGCTATGGCAAATTATCATTAATTTGACATGGCGATTTTACATACATTGAATACCTACCCTCTTTTGTTTTCGTAAATAGTTGCCCTGACAATGTTTGAAATGATTTTTTATACTAATGTCCATAGACCATGGCATCACATGAAGGATGGCATTTTAATTAAAACACCATGACAAAATTTACATTTCCATTTGCCATGGCATTTTTGGTTCACACTAGTTGTGTTAATTTACATACTCGACAATTTTCTCATCCAAAAACATTGCAACTTTAATTGGAATACCATGTCAAATTTTAATACAAATATGCCATGGGAACTAGAAGCTTATGTTTGCCTTGTTTTTTGTTAATGATTTGAAAAAATGGATTTTCATTATAGCTTGGCATTTTTTACTAATTCAGACTATGTGAATTTCTCTAATTAGACCACAACAAACTTAATTTATGTACTATGGCAAGGTTAATTCAAGTACCATCGTAAATTTAATTTGTGGACCATGTCAAGCTTAATTCAAGTAAAATCATGTCGACATGGTCTTTGTGACACTTGTTTGGTAATGACCACATGGCAAATAAAATCACGCTAGATGTCAAAATTATTATTTTTGGTTTGTGATTCATGGTAGTTCTTCACATTATTTTTGCCATGGAAAATTTACTATTTCTTTTTTGTAATGACAATTTTATCTTTGTTAACATGGAAAATGTAACTACACTGCCATGGCAAACTCTTCATTTTTTTCCATGGCAATTTTACTTTTACTTTTGCCATTGCAATTATTACATTTTTATTTTCGACCATGTCAAATTAAACCCTTTATTTGAGTAGCACCACCATCAAGTCACTCATGTATTGCTGCCACCAGATTTCCCCGACCTCAACAGCTACATGCAATGTGTAATCGGCACCGCTGTACCTCCATCCCTCTGCGCCAAGTCATCATCCTTAGTTTGCATCTTACCGTCGAAGTCAACCACCGAATTTGAAGTGAGAAAACCTCACAAAGATGTATCGGTGGCCACCGCAATCCACATCAAGGTCCCTGCCAGGACGAGATGACCAATCGTCAGCGTGGGCCCAATAGACAGCGGTGCATCAGATCTAAACATAGCAGCCACACTGACGATGCACATTGTTCTGTAATTATGATATATAACCCAGTACATGCAAAAATTGATGCTTTATCATATCACTGAAGAAAGCTATGGAATTCAACTGCAAAAGTAGGCAACTATATATGGAATTGACATCATGTGCCAACAAGATAGACGTATCCAATGGAGAGGTGCGAAGCTACTGCAGCAAGGAGCATGTACCCACGGGAGCACATGCTTGCAATTATGGTTAAGGTTTGCATGCATTTATCGATGATGTACATAGTTAAAAAAAAAACTGTTGATGTACATAGTTGCAAATGCAAAGAAGGTTAGAACAACTTGAGCATATGATTTCGATTTCCCTTTCCGAAACCCCCCCAGTCCATTCAGCATCATCTTCGCAGCAATATAGCTCGAATTCACTAACATAATCCGGGCCAACATAGCCCCAAAGCCAAAAGGAAAGAATAAAATTCTGATTAGCAATGTTACCTCCTTGATAGATTGCCAGAGCCACATCTTTTGAAACAACCAAGAACTTGAAAGACCAATTCTGACAGGAAGAAACCTTGAATCAAGATGCATGACCCTCAAAACAGGACTGCAAAATGAGACTTACAGATTCCAAATGAAGCTTGGTCCTTGATCTGCAAAACATACCCACGAGAAATAATTCCTTGAGATTTCTGCTTTCAATAAAGAATTCCTTGAGATTTCAAATTCATTGGAACTCCAAACTTTTTTTCCGGATCTTAGCTTCTAAAGCTACGTTGACCGAATTTGAGATAAGAAAGGGCAATGATAGAGAACAAGATCTGAAAAGCACAAAGAAGACAAGTGATTGCCGGGACCGGAGTGGTCAACGTGAGGGGTTTTGGGCGCCGGGACCGGAGTGGTCACAAACGAGGGGCGGTGGCTGCCGCGGCCGTAGTGGCCAGCACCAGCAGAGCGGGAGGAGCCGCATGGCACGAGGCGGAGTGTTAGTCTGCAGTTTCGCGCATAACTAGTAGAGATGTCAGTGGGGGGAGATGCTCTGATTTTGATCGTCGTCTCAGTGAGATTCGGGGTTTATCTGAACACTTTATTTGTCAACTGATACTCAACTAACCACATCAGCGCATTGGAAAACACTACCTGTTTATAAAAACGTTAAGTGGGGTCTACAGAAATACCGTTTGCAAATGAATATAAATCGATCTGGAAATGTGACCTGCCGGGACCGGAATCTCAAGGAATTATTTCTCGTGACCCAGCTCTGAAAACTACAGAAGAACCTCGTCTAGCAAGGGAAGTATAGAGGCACATAGCCTTGTTCTCAGGATACTCAAGCCGGACAGAGTCTGTACGCACACACTCTATTCTCGATGCCTCCCAAGCCCAGGTGGTTATAGCTGAATTGAAAACCAGGGCATCAAGGGGACACTAGACTAATAAAAACGAGCACCCCTGGCTGAATCCAAATGCAGGGTGAGTATGATATGCATGGCTCGTCACGGTGAGGGTATCAACACTCTGCCCTAGGGGATGCAAGCGACCGGTAGAGCATAATACAACCTATCTAGTGTATTTGATTTATGTTTCGATCACAAGAGCTCTCTCCTACTATGCGTAGTGTATGTATATATAAGCAGCAAAATGACTAGTGTGATAGAGTATTTCTTAGTTGCTAGTAGTACTACTTAATTATGTGACCCAACATGCTTTGTTTTAAAATAATGAAATAAAGTATTTGTGATCCGCTGCACTCTCTGCATGGAGGCATCAGAAGCAATAAATCTTCCTTAAAATAAAGTACTACACTAGTTGGGAAAAATGTCATTTTTACCTAACAAAGGAGAAAGGGGCGTCCTTGATGGTGACGGTGGTAGCACATCTGAGGATGTGAATGGTATCTCAACATGATGTTACAGCTCCGGTTGGTGCCATGACCGTTGCTACTATATGCGTGTTTACGTGTGTAAATGTGGCTTCGTCACCCTTCTTGATGTTATGTTGAGGACTCCGCTGGCCAATGAAAGATGCACCAAGAGCTATAGCCCGAGTTTCGGCTATGAGTTTGTTACCGTACGTAGTAGCAACACTACAAACGAATATTATTCGGCTTTCTCTTGAATGAGTGTGTATGTGGTAAATAAAGGGGACTGATCAAAAGAGATCGAAAGAGACATTATTGCTAAAGACCCATAGTTTCCAAACATTAAGCCAGCAAAAACTTATGCATGATCAAAGTGCTTCTTTGTTCCTAAATACTGCTAACCATGTATGCGTAATGCACGCCTCAACCAATACATGAAGAATTACACTTAAAACTTTTGGACACAATGCAAGCACCTTAATACTCCCTCTGTAAACTTTTATAAGAAATTTTAGATCACTACTTTGGTATCTTAAAACGTCTCATATTAGTTTACAAAGGTAGTACAATTCACACAAGCATATGCGATGCAGAGCGCACAAACCCTTCGTGCGTTCCTCTTACTCTGTCTGATTCCATTCCTATAGACCTCGATATCACATCTTGCATGTTTTCGACCACTGCCACCAATAATAACCACCATCGGTGATACCTCCTCGTACTACACATGGACGTCCCTCTCCGTTTTCGTGAATAATTGAGCTCCATTGCCACTTTTATTCTTAAATTTCATAAGAGCATCTCCAACAAGCACGCGAAATAAGTCGTGCGCTGAATAAACCGCCCATTTGGCGTGCTCCAGCAGGTGTGCGGAAGTTTGACGCGCTAAAGAAAACAGCGCACGGGGAAAAAGCAGCATCGCGCGCAGCAGTTTTCGCACGCGTAGTCCAGCGCGCTAGGTAAAAGCGGCACACGCGCCCGCCAACTGCCACACTTTGCCTCCCGCCGCATCTTCTTCCTCGCTTCTTCCGGTGCCCCGCTGCCGTCACACCTTCTCCACGCCTCTTCCAGCGCCCCACCGCCATAGCGCTTTCTTCCCCCGCCTCCAGCGTGCCGCCATGCCTCCGCGCCCACGGAGTAGCTCCGGCTTTCGTTGCATTCGTCTCCTCCCCTCCGGTGTGTATTACGCGGAGATCCGCTCCAACGATGCATGCCTTGGGCTCGGAACGTTCGAGACCGCCCATGAGGTCTCCCACGTGTAAGACGCGGCGGCGTGGCGCCTCAGGAGGCCATGGGCGCAGATGAACTTCTTCGACATGAGGACGCGCGAGCAGGCGCAGGAACTCACGCCTCCCCCGCGACTAATCTTCGAGGAGGATCGTCGCGTCCAGCAGAGGCGGGGGCATCGCTTCCTCATCGCCGTGGCGGATGAGCACGCCATGGCGGTGTAGCACGAGTGTTCCTCGCGGGACATCGTCACCGAGGAGTTCTGAGCGCAGAGGAGGGCGAAGCGAGCCGCATGTTGGGCTGACAAGCACGCGTGGAAGGCATTGGCGGAAATTCAGTGCCAGCTGGGACCTACGTCGACCTGGGACGAGGAAGATCCTCGGTGGGTCGACGCGTTTACATCGTCGGACTACACCACCGAGGAGGACCAGGAGTAGTTTTATCTAGTTTAAGCATCGTTTAATCTAGATTTGCATGGTATGAACTAGCTTGTGGTGTGGGGCTTGAATTATGCTATGAATTTGAATTGTGTGTTGTTTCGTGTTTTTTCTTATGTGTTGTTTCATGTTTTTTCCAAAGCAACGGCTGGTCACGCGCTGGATTTTGCCGCGCCTGCTGGCGCTACAGCGGCGCGCTAAAATTTGCAGCGCCTGCAAAAGCAACCCACCTCCCCCGCGCGCGAAATCGCTATTTCGGTGCTGTAAAAGTTTTTAGCATGCCACGCAACCGCGCGTCTGTTGGAGATGCTTTAAAAAAGTGTACAAGACAATGCTCATGGAATAACACATACGAATAATGGCGTCCAAAGCTTTCCGAAGAGGATATGTAAACAACAGAAAATTCATATGTATATAGTATAAAACTAAAAACTAATACAAATCAAATATCACTCTAAATGAGTTTGTGCGTAACTATTATTCAACAATGTGTTGCGTTTGAGTATTAAAAAGAATTCATAGTAGCTCATATCAAATCAAAATTACGCAATGAACCTTTTTCAAAGTCAATGAATTTTTTTTCAAATTTTTAACTTTTTATAATCTGTGTTTTTAATTTGAATTCTTTTTTCCCTGAATGATTTATTTTTTTCTCAAAAAGTTAATGCTCAATGGTTGACCCCGTCAAGGGTTGAATGGTCAACCACAAACCGATCGATCAGGGAAGCCGGGGGAAGCGCACGTCAGGGGCGATCTCTTCGGCTTGTTCTTGGGCCGGCCCACGTACTCAGGCGCGTGGGCGCTGGTTTGGTCTACTGCTGCATAAGGCGCTAGTGAGGAGGTCTCGGCGAGCTCGTCCGCTCCTATGAGTATTCGATTTCTTTATCAACTACTCCCTCCGTTCCTAAATATTTGTTTTTTTAGACATTTCAAATGGCTACCACATACGGATGTACATAGACATATTTTAGAGTGTAGATTCATTTATTTTGCTCCGTATGTAGTCATGTAACATCCCAAATTTTCAATTTGGAATGTTTTACAATTATTAGCTAAGCATCTATGCATTTTGATTGAAATTGAGTGGCATTTGAAAATTTCAGAGGCAGTTGAGTTTGTGTTGTGAATTTGAACTTGATTTGGCATTGAAATTTATTTCAAATATCCCTGACAAATACTTGATCAAAAGTATGAGAGGAGCTAACATGACACTCCAAAAATGTCAGAAGAAATGTATTGCCAAAAAGTTTGAATTCAAATCTGAATTTTATTTAGGATTTCCAGAAATTGTTTTTTTAGTTTGAGTTTTACCTCTGGAAAAATGTCCACATTGTAGGATTAATTCCCCTGAGAATTTTGATATATATATATGTCCTACAATATATATATATATATATATATATATATATATATATTTATATTTCCTTCCCTCTAAAAAAAAGGGAAAGCCTCAGGCGCCAGCCAGGCCAACCGGCCCAGCCAGCGCCGAGCGCAGCCCACCGACGCCGAGCCGGCCTGCCCCAGCGCGCCCGCACGCCCGATCCTCTCTCCCTCTCTCTCTCACTGACGCGCTGGCCCCACCTCTTTCTTTCCCCTCCCGCACGGCACGCCGCACCGGAGCACGCGCAGAGCGCGCCCGACACCGCGGTCTTCTCGGGATCGCGATCCCGCGTCGCCCCCTCGTCCAAGTCCATGTCCTATAAGTTCCCCTCGCTCTCCTCTCTCGAACCCCCTAAAACCCTACGCTCCAAACCCACCACAGCGCACGCCATCGCCATTCGCATCTCGCCGCCGCCGCCTCGGTTCGCCGCCACGTTCGCCGCCGGTGAGCACCACCTCGAACCCTCTTTCTATCCAAGCACTCCCCTCGCCGTTTCCCATCTTTTTGACAAGGTTTGGTCGCCCAGGAACGACCGAAGCCTCCGCCCCGAGCATCACCACCCGCCGCCGGAGTTGCAGAGCACCAGGAGCCCCGCCGAGCTCGTCCCACTCGCCTCCGTCATCTTCGACCGTCACCGAGACCACCCTCGACCTCGCCACGCTCCGCCGCATCTCCCCGACGTCGCCGCCGCCGCCCAGGACCACCGGAGCAGCCGCGCCGTCCACGCCCGAGCCGCCGTCGTCCGTCGCCGTCGTCGCCACACTGTAAGTCGCCGGAGCCGCCCTCCACTGTTCGATCTGCAATCTACGGCGCAGATTAGAAGTAGTGAACAGTTAGGTTTTTTTTGTTTTGTTGTTAGATTAGTTCGGACTTTTTTCGGTTTAGTACGGTTTAATTTTTTTTAGATCGAACCGGTCGGTTTTCTGCTTAGCCGCGGGCACCTCTAGGTTATATTACGCCTGAGCGTTAGATAGCCCAGCAGCGCTAGTTGTTTTTTTTTCAGTTTCTGTTTTTAGCAGAATAGTTCTGTTTTTGTTTTTGCTATTTCTTTTAGTTGGTTCATTATTTTTAGTTGATTTTTTTTGTGAGTTTGAAAATTCTTGTAGTTTCTGTAGAAAATATGTTCAGCCATGTTTAATTTATTAGAAATAGTTTTATATTAGATTTAGACAGATTAGTTTTTATGCCACAAATTGAGCTAGGATTATTATTGTTTTGTGATTCTTTTTGCTACTGCTTAGTTTTGACCATGCCTAGCAGTAGGAACTTGTTTGGGTATTTTAGATTTAATAAACAATTAGTTTTATGTCGAAATCAAGTTTTTCTTGTTTATTTAGCTAGCTGCTGTTTTCCTACTGTTCTAGTTAGCAAGTTATTTTATTTTTATTATTTTATAGTTTATTTTAGATTAGTTTCTGTAGCTACAAAGGATGAACTTTTATTTACAGTAGAATAAAACTTTTATTTTATTTTCTTTGCTAGGAATGTTTTAGGCATAATAGGAGTTCTATAATAGCTTTTGATGTGATTCTTTTTGCTCCTAGTTTGTATGATGTTTTCCCTTCTGTTAGTTAGCAAAAACAATGCTTAGGTTCTGTTAAGAAAAGTTTTAGTTGTGTAAAACTATTTCTTAGTTGTTGCTTGATATGATGAAAACCTTGATTTGCTTTCTCCGAGTTTTTCTTTGGTTTTGGTTTGAGTGCTTGGGTGTTTTACTTCAACTTGTTGTTATGTTATATTGTGCTATACTTATTTGTGCTATTGTTTGACTCGGTAGAATTTCCGGAGTGCGAAGCCTGCTATTACGAGTCGCTAGCTTTCGAAGACCGTCAGCCAGGCAAGTCATTTGATCATGTTTTTACAATAACTATGATTTTATTGCATTATAGTTATACCTCGCCACCATGCATGCAGTAGGAGAATTTTGTTAAGTTATGTTCTTGAGTAGTATCATGAGGTAGGATGAACCCTTCTCCCTTGTTACCGATGCCCGGGACGATGTAGCTTATTTTGCTATGCTCGTAGACGGGGTTGGTTGAGTGATTCATAAGGGAGATGCGAGAGTCAAGATGATGACAACCCCATGACGTCAAGCTCAAGATGGACTTCAAAATTCACTACTGGGTGGAGGACGGTTGACGGGCACCCTGGAGAAACCAGCGGATGGCCGGGATGCATGGAGAAGCGCCATGACATTGCGGAAAGCTTCACCCAGCCACGAAGAGACGGATGGATACCCCATTGACCGGAAGCTTACCTGTGCAGCCGCAAGCCATTATGGGCTCTGGCTTGGTCGACCCTAGGCGTGACTCTGGCCGGACGGTGCTACGAGATGTAGAAGAACGGTAGGATTGGATGGGCACCGGCAGTGGCCCAGAGGAACTCTTCGGAAGACCCTGTTTCGTTCGTCCCATCTTCAAACACCAGGCAGTGCGAAGACTTAAAGGAGGGAACGATTCTTGCGGGTAAAGTGCACAAAGCTCTGCAGAGTAACAACCTAATCGATTAGCCGTGTCCCCGGTTACGGACAAATGAGCCTCTGGAATTGGAGTATTTCGGATATCTCAACACTGAACTTAATAAATTAATTGAGGGGGTTATTTAATAATTGGGAACGAGACATTGGTTGGCGGAACCATCTCATTAACTACCAACATTTTGTAGTAATTGCAAACAAGTCCTTGTTGTAGGGAAAAACCGGCTTTTTCGCAAAACAATGAAACTTAGAGCCCCACAGCCAAATTGCATATAGTATTAGTAATTTTATTGTTGTTCTCTCTTCATGACTTGCCGGCATATTCAAAATGCTGACCTACACGGCTGCAACGTCTTATGTTGCAGAGGAGTTTTCCGATCAGGAGTGAGGCTACGATCCACGCTTGGCGATTGCCCTATGGAGTCGGATGGACTCGCTATTCGTCTACGCTTCCGCAGCTTTATTTAGTTTATTTCTCATGAGTTGGCCTTCGGCCGAATTTATTATGATGTAATAAAGACTCGATATGAGAATCGTGTAATAAATTCAGGTGTGATTGAACTTTGAATCTTTGCATCAATGTACTGTGTGTGCCAGCATGATCTTGGGATGGTACAGCTACACAGAGACTTGACCGATTTCGGGTCGGGTCGTTACAAGTCACTTGTTCAAATATCTAGAAAGACAAATATTTAGGAACGGAGGAAGTAATATGTTTCGGGTTGAGAGTGTATTTCTGTCTATGATCAGACCACTGAAAGGGAACACCAAAACAACCCATGATTAATTTCTCCATACACATGCAAAAAGTTCTACCTGCAGATATAGGACTCACTCACTCTAGCTCTGTAGAATGCGACAAGTGAACAACGTTTGCAGATTTGCGGCCTCGACCTTCCTATAGAGCTACATCCGAGCAATACAAATCAATGTTACAATTCATGCATTACATATTCAGTTACAACTTACATGATTGACATCTACACTCATAGAATAAAGCATGCGATTGCATCTAGAATCCGTAGTATTCCATGCTTCCCCACTTCACAGTAAGGATGTACATATACCATTTGTAATGAATGGATATTATGCAAAAGGTTACACATAGCCGACACACAACACACATTTTCATCATAATTTAGGCATTAAGTTGTCGATTTGCCTCCTGGTAACCAATTTCCAAATACATCTGAGATATTCTGAGGTTTTAGAAGGTCAAATGTCACACATGCTACTTGACAATCTATGTAGGCTAATAGAGATATGATAAATTAATTGTGAATAGATCATTCTATTTTTGGGTTTGTGAGGGGCAGAGATATTCATTACTCCGGTGTAAAATTACAGTTAGCTAACAAGAGCTTGCCCGATACACAATCCGCCGAGAGAACCAAAGATTGGTGTCACCCCCGGTTCTAGTAAAGTTAGCCAAGACATAAGCACACACACCGTATTTATTTTTTTAGTACAGAGGTGTGAGAAGGATGAACCTTATTTTAGGACGATCAACTTTCTTGAGAACGTTATCTGTGTTCCCGTTAAGATTTCCCCTCACCCCGGTTCTAGTAAAGTTAGCTAAGAGTAGGCAGCACCGAGGCCAAGCCCTCCATGGTAACAACGATCTCATTTCCATATGCATCAGAAGTGTGGAACAGTGCTCTCCAAGCTGTAAGAATAGTAACCCCAGCCGAGTCTCGAGCACCATACGCTCTCCAGGCATAACATCATATTGGTGCCATATGATCCATGCATCCACGGATGGCACTCTACAACCATCTGCCAAAAGGTGCTCATTGACATCGCACGACCATATTTTTTGGCACACTAGTAGTGTGAGCATGTGGAATAGGGGCAGATGGGTTGTTGGTGGAGCAGCGGCTACCGGCATCCACCACTGGACAGGCCGCCGAACAGAGGTGGAGGGACGAAAGGGACCTGATTTCTTCTTCTTAATTTCTTGAGGGGTCTTTCTGTCAATTTATTTTCCACGTCACTCGGCCACTACATGCCAGCGAGCAAGGCCTGTCAGATCAGGTTAAATGAGCCAAAGCGAGCGCAGTGCAATCTGCAAAAAATAGGCACTGCATGCGGCGGTTTCTGCAAAGTCCATGTAGAAATGTCTTTTCTGCAAGTGATGGCGAAATGTGGCTGTTTCTTGCTTTTGACTCTTTTCTTTGATATGCCTTTTCATGTTCAAAAGGCTTGTTTGGGAGAGTTCTAAATCTAGGGTTCCGTGTCCACGAGAAAGCCCTAGTAAAGAGCTAATTCTTGAGAAAGCGAGGTTGCACTTTTCTGTCAGCCCTCGAGTTGGGGTATTTAACCGTCTATATGTTGTGGAAGAATGCACATAACCATTAGCTCTTGCCCTTCCACATATCAAACTTTAACTAGTTCCACATGTTGCCTTGCTTCTATCTAATTGAAGATAGATGTAAAACACATCTCTCGATCTATTAGTGTTTTAGTTTGGATTGAGACTGTATTTCCTTAAAACGACCTAGAATTGCAAAGGAGAACCAAAATAAACAACGATGATCCAGAAATAGACATCACAAACCGACACAATCCAAAGATCTCATGCTTGGTTAGTGTCTGATCAAATTATCAAGGATTGATGGACGCTGCAACTTGGAAATTGTTTGGTATAAATCTCTTCATACTTAAAAGAACGTAAGGTTTTATCATCCACTCCTTCTTCAACCAGTTTTACATACATTCCCCTCTCTTGTCTTTCCTTCGTCGTGATTTTTTCCTCCTATCTTTTGCTTTTTTCATCTTTTTCTTCTTCTAAAAAACTATCTCAACTAGCCCACATTTTTAATTATTTACCAATTGAAATTGTGTTTCTTTTGGTAATTAAGTAAATAAGTGCTTAACAAACAAGTGTTTACCTCCTTATTAATCAACCAAGTGTTTACCAAATAAAATCTTTTTTCACAATCATATTCATGTATGTACAGGTAAATCACGGGCTAGCCTACTACAATATTTACGGGCCATTGCAATGCACTGACAATTATCTAGTCTTTGAAAAATACGGATGCCTTTTTTATTTGCTAGTGCTAAAAAGATGGACGCATTGACAGCTAAACTCTTTTGGCTATGTAGAGGAGCTCGGCGTGGCATGTGGCCCATTGTGCCGCATCGTGGGAGGGGTGCTACTCACTGTGGAGGCGTCGTCCATCGTGCCATTCCTCAAGCTGCATATACAAGCTGGTGTAGTTTCTTTTTGAAAAGGGGGGACTCCCCGGTCTCTGCATCAGAACGATGCATACGGCCAACTTATTAAATAAGCAAATAGGTTCAACAAGGTGTTAAAGTCTCAAAAGAAAAAAAAGGAAAGCTCACAAAGAGCCAAAGGGCCAATAACAAACTAGCAACAAAAAGCCACAACCGGCTGGCATAAGAAAGATAGGTAAACTAATTGCCTATCCTATTACATGACCGCCATTCAAACCGGTTGAAGATATTCCGTGCTACCATCTCCCAGCGGATAGATCCAGTAACCAAACGCTCCCTGGCCTCCGTCGGAGTGAGTAGCGACCACATACGGATCAACGCAGTGGCTCGGATGATAACCTGCAAAAAATGAATATTTGTTGTTATGTTAAAAACCAAATCAGTTCTGCAGTTCTAGACTGCCCACAATAAAGCACATACTCCTATGCGAATGTGTCTCGCTATTTCGGACTCTATCCCGTTAAGCCACGATCCAAATAACGTGCTGACAGAACTCGGAGGAGTAATATTAAATGCAATGTGGACCGTCCGTCATAGAACTTTGGCTAACGGGCAATCAAGAAAAAGGTGTTTGATAGTTTCATCCCGATCACAGAAACTACACCTAGTAGGTCCTGTCCAATTACGCTTTGCCAAATTGTCCTTGGTTAATATTACTTGTTTATGTACAAACCATATAAACACTTTGATTTTCAAAGGAACTTTGACAGCCTAAACATGTTTGGAACTATGAATAGAGCTTGAATTGATAACATCAAGATACATTGATTTAACTGTAAACTCTCCGGACCTAGTAAGCTTCCAGCGTAATTTATCAGGCTGTTGAGACAGCTGAACCTCCCTCAGTCTACTCACTGGATGAAGCCATTCTTCCCAACGATTGCCGACTAGCGTCCTTCTGAACTGAATATTAAGGGGAATGGATTGAAGTATCGTTGCAACGAAAGCATCACGTCGTTGAACAATACGATACAGAGACGGGTATTGAATGGCAAGGGGGGTCTCTCCGAGCCAAGTATCCTCCCAGAATCGCGTGCTAGCACCGTTGCCGATAATAAACTTTGTCCTATTAAAAAAGGTTAATTTGACTCTCATAAGCCCTTTCCAAAAAGGTGAGTCAGTCGGCCTCGCTATCACCTGGGACAAAGTTTTGGAGTGAAGATACTTGCTACGGAGGATCTGCGTCCAAGTGGCATCAGTCTCGACCGATAACATCCACAGCCACTTGCTGAGAAGACATCTGTTCTTGACCTCAAGATTCTCAATGCCAAGACCCCCTTGGTCTTTCGGTCGACAGATAATATCCCACTTGGCGAGTCTGTATTTTGTTTTTAGTTCATTGCTCTGCCAGAAGAATCGTGATCGATAAAAGTCCAGTCTTTTCCTAACTCCAACTGGGACTTCGAAGAACGACAAGAGAAACATAGGCATACTCGTGAGAACCGAGTTTATAAGAATTAATCGGCCTCCGTATGACATGAGTTTGCCCTTCCAGCAACTCAGTTTATTTTCAAAGCGGTCCTCGATACACTTCCATTCTCTGTTTGTCAGCTTACGATGGTGGATTGGTATACCTAAGTACGTAAAAGGTAAAGTCCCCATTCGCACCCAAACAATTGCCTATAAGCCTCTTGTTCGTCCTTGGCTCTACCAAAGCGGAACAATTCGCTTTTGTGAAAGTTAATCTTTAACCCGGTCAATTGTTCAAATAAGCATAACACCAACTTCATATTTCTCGCTTTTTCCAAGTCATGCTCCATAAAGATGATCGTATCATCGGCGTACTGTAGGATAGACACACCACCATCAACTAAATGAGGTACCAAGCCACCCACCTGACCAGCCTCCTTAGCCCTTCCTATCAGAATTGCCAACATATCAACTACAATGTTGAACAGAATAGGAGACATCGGATCCCCTTGTCTCAGGCCCTTATGTGTCTGGAAATAATGACCTATGTCGCCATTCACTTTAATTCCAACACTCCCTTTTTGCGTGAACGACACTTTAATTCCAACACTCCCTTTTTGCGTGAACAATTCTACCTGACGTCGCCAGGCTTCATCAAAACCTTTCATACGCAAGGCTTGTTGAAAGAAAAGCCATTTGACTTTATCGTACGCTTTCTCGGCAAAACCTTTCATACAAGCTGGTGTAGTTGAGGGCACGGGTGAGCAGAGAGGGGAGTGGGTACTCATCCCCAAGACAAAAGCCTAGATTATAGGTGTTAACGAGTTGAGTCCCTTGGCCCCAGCCCTTGCCCAAATTGCAAGCTTCCTACAGGATGTTTTTGACGAGCCGTGTAGATGAAGATTGTGCCAGCCAACGTCCATCTCATGCTAGCCGATGCAGTGAGACAGGCATCCGAAGGAGCCCACCGGAAGGTGCTAATTCGCGAGCTGTGTGGCGTTGATATTGATGATGCCTCCGTTGGCATGTCCTGGGTGCTCGCTTGCGCTAGGTGGAGAGCCATGGTCGTCGTGGTCAGGACAAATGGCGCAGCAGCATGGGCTGGAGCCGATTGAGTTCACGGGCGCCAGGCATTTGAAATTGCAGGGGATTCCTTGTTGTAGCCAAGCCGAGCGTCGAGCGTTGTCGCGCCCATACATACCCGATGAACAGAATTCCTCCTCCCCAGCCACAATTCAGGCAACAAGGAACGACATTCTTGGTTACGGCCTTTTTGGCTTTGTCTATCATATACTCCCTCCGTTCCAAAATAGATGACCTAACTTTGTACTAAAGTTAATGCAAAATTGAGTCATCTATTTTGGAACGGAGGGAGTATATTTCCAATGTCACCCAAGCCTAAACCCACAACTGAAAATAAGCACAACAATTTGATCTAGGACAATAAAAACAAATTTAGCACACATGGCAACATTATGTAACTTAAAATGCAAGTCCCCTAGCATATGGCTCATATTTATAGTCAGTGCTGGTCTTGAGTAGTTCGGTGTTCCTCGCTGTCTAGCGTACCAGGCCCAGAAATCCCAAAGTTCTCACGCCTTCAATCTATTGTCTTCATCCTCGCGTTGTTGCTCTCATAAATGTGAGAGATTGAGATCTTGTCATTATGAAGCACCTGTAAGGACACTCAAGGCTATAAAAGTAGTGATTGTATATACATCGGATGCCTATTTACCAGCTAACTCAGAAGGTTTTTTCAGATCAATCGATTTGGAAGAAACGCCT